>NC_034596.1:19765739-19777712 GCF_900095145.1 Mus pahari
ACACACACACACACACACACACACACACACACACACACAAAAGAAGTAGAGGCAGGCAGGTCCTCTGAGCTGGAGGTCACCTTAGTCTACAGAGTGAGTTCCAGGATAGCCACAGCTACAAAGAGAGACTCAGACTTGGGGATGTGGGGGATGCACCAGTGGCCAAGAAACAAAGCAGCCTGAGTCCCATACGACTGCCAACAGAAGCTACAAGTTAGAAGGTGCGGTCCACAGATGGTTTATTCACCCAAACACAGGTCTCTTAGGGGACATAGAAATAGAAATGTCGGTACCTTCCAATTTGGAATTTGCTTAATTATTAAACAGCACCTCCACATTATTCTATTATTTGTCTTCTAATAGCATTACCTTTGATTGCTCCAATATTTTGCTACTGTAACAGATGGAGCCATGAGTAGGCTTATTAAATCAACTTTATTTATTTTAAAAAGATTTTGGGGGCTGGTGAGATGGCTCAGTAGGTAAGAGCACCCGACTGTTCTTCCGAAGGTCCAGAGTTCAAATCCCAGCAACCACATGGTGGCTCACAACCATCCGTAACAAGATCTGATGCCCTCTTCTGGAGTGTCTGAAGACAGCTACAGTGTACTAAAATGTAATAAATAAATAAATCTTTTAAAAAAAAAAAAAAATTTGGGTTTTCCACATAGTCTCACTGTGTAGCCTTGGCTGGCCTGGAGAGCTTACTGTGTAGACCAGGCTGGACTCCCATTCACAGAGAACTGCCTCCCCTGCCTTTCAAGTATTGGGATTCAAAGTAGGCCCCACCGTGCCTGGCTTTAAAAAGATATTTTTAAAGCTCCAGTGAACAGCTAGTGCAGGCAGTTGTCACCAAGCTAATTTTAAAATAAACATAAATCTTAAAACACTAGGGAGGTGGAGGTAGATTGGTCTCTTTGAGTTCCAGGAGAGCCTGGTCTATCCAGAGAAAGTGCCAAGTTGCCTGCATTTGCAATCTCCTGTTACCTGGACCTTCACTATCCCCTGCCCCTGTGGGAACACTCTCACCTGCACTGCACACCAGGCTTCAATGTGCAGTCACTATTGCAGCAGGTATCGTTGTTCAGGTACATAATACCCGGGTCACACTCCTCTCCTTCATCCACCCTGGAGTTGCCACACACCTTGTTGCTGCGCTCCTGGAAGCACTCTTGAGCCTTACTTTCTATGGTCTTGTAGATGGACTGTTTACTGCAGTTTGAAAACATCTTAAAAGGAAACAAGGCCATGAGAATGGAAAAGACCAAGATGATGCACTCCCAGGCAGTGCTACTCTACAGACAAACCTACTGCACAGCCCCCACCAGTGCCACCACTGTGTCAAGCAGTCACCTGCAAACACCACAGTAAGAAATCACTGAAATAAAGTAAATTGAAGAGACCAATGATCAGACATTGATTTACTGACTAATTTACTGAAAGCATTGTCTGTACTACCTATTGCTAAGCATGACCTCACTTGCTGTCTGGAACAGAATGACCAGGAGGAATAGCTGAAACAATGGCTGCTGTAGACTGCCACCTAGGCTTCTGGAAAACCTTGCTTGCCTGCCCAGCCCACCCTGTGCTTTTAGAACAGTGGTTTTCAACCTGTGAGTTGTAACCCTGCATATCAGATATTTACATTATAATTCATAACAAAAGCAAAATTACAGTTATGAAGTAGCAATGAAATTAATTTTATGGTCGGGGGTCACCACAACATAAGGGCTGTATGAAAGGACTGCATCACTAGGAAGGCAACAACTTGTCTAGAATATAAAATGAAGAATTCAAACTGAACTATCTGGCTTTGGTTTACTACTGACTTTGGTGTCAACGAGCTTATTTCAGAAAGATTGCTAAAACATTGTTTCCCTCTAGCCAATACAAAACAGCTATAGTGTTTACTTCATTTTTTGTTTTAAGACAAGGGTCTCAAAACAGCCTGACTCCTGGCCTAGAACTCTCTAGACCAGATTTGCCTTGAACTACCTGATCCATCACCTGCCTCTGCCTCCCGAGTGCTGGGGTTAAAGAAGCTCATCTCTGTGCCCCACAGGTCAAAATGGTTAGTGACCTTAGATGAGGACCTAAACCATCACAGCCAGCAAGAATACCTCTTCATTAGCAGTTAAACTCTCAAACAAAGGGTCTCCAGGGCGTAGAGTGTGCTGAGCACATAGTGACCAAGCTGTCACTGGCTTTGTGTCCACCATCGCTAAACCCTAGTCTTGTATTTATACCTTTATCTACAACCTTGCTTTTCTTTCAGTGTCCTTCTCAAGGAGATCACAGCCCTTAGCATCCCTTCTTTCTTCCCACTAATATCAGCATTCACAGCTCATGCAGCACCATAGGGCAGCTGCTTGTTGGCCCATTTAGTAGCAGAGAGGGCTATTTGTCCAAGTGAAATGAAAGAACCACCTTATTTCTATAATCCTATAGCTCTTTTCACCTAGTTAAAAAAAATGTTTAAGAAACTCATGAACTGGACAGGGTGGTGTACAACTTTAATCCCAGTACTCAGGACACAGAGGCAGGAAGATCTCTGTGAATTCAAGCCGGATCTACACAGAAAGTTCCAGGACAGCCAGGACTTTATAGTATAGAGACCCTGTCAGGAGGGGAGGGGAAGGGAGGGGAGGGGAGACAAGAAAGGAAGAGATTAATTAATTAATTAATTAAGGGCCTCTGCAGGTAAAAAGGTCCTGCTGCCAAACCTGGTAAGCACAATCCCCAGATAAAAGGAAAGACCCCCAAAAGCTGTCCTCTGAGCTCCACACATGTCATGGCACACACATGACATCCACAAATAAATACATGTGAAAAAGTATTTGAAAAAACTCTAAAGCATGGAAGATGCATAGTAGTTTTTCATAAGGAGAGGGAGATACGAGTTGGGAAAACTAAACTGTTAGGAGAAAATCTGTACTAAATGTGATAGATGCAGGACAAAACCAACTGTGCTTCACTGACAGCTCAGCATCCCCCAAAAAACCAGTTCTACCCACACTCCACTCCCACTAGCAGGTTCTCACAGGCCATGGGGATTTCCACAGAAGAGGAAGTAGCATCATGTGCTTTCCCTTGCAGCAGAGTGTAAAGTTAAACAGTCCCAAGCTGGCAGTGTCCTCACAACCAGAGCGATCCAACGCGGAAGCCACATGGGAGTTTTCCCTCACTGGGTGTTGTATAGCCTACTGGAGAAGCGTCTAAGCATGCAATGAAGAGACAACAGTCTCACTGATGCTCACGCCCTTCACCAGCTTCCACGTGGCTTCATGGTTTTCTGTATTTACCCATTTTCTTGTCCATTTTTATTAGGTTTTTTTTTTTTTTTTTTGGTTTTGTTTTGTTTTGAGACGGGGTTTCTCTGTATAGCCCTGGCTGTCCTGGAACTCACTCTGTAGACCAGGCTGGCCTCGAACTCAGAAATCCANTATAGCCCTGGCTGTCCTGGAACTCACTCTGTAGACCAGGCTGGCCTCGAACTCAGAAATCCACCTGCCTCTGCCTCCCGAGTGCTGGGATTAAAGCCGTGTACCACCACGTCCGGCTCTTATTAGTTGTTTTTAAGAGTTTTATTAAGGGTTTTATTAATCCCTAGTACAGAAGGGAGGGAGGAAGAGGAAGGAGACTAGGAGGAAGGGTGGTGGCAGCACACTGTGAAGTACTGCTAAATTAAATGAGTCATATTGTAAATAAAACTGTCGGGTCATCTTTAAGGCTGAGCTAAACACCCTGAAAAGTAGGACTCAGACAAAATCACTAGTATAGGGACCCAAACTTACATGTGATTAATCTTTACAAAACTTCCAAATGACAGCTGTAAGCACTCAGTATTTGGCAGTTCCACCTCTAGGGAAACACTTAGGGATGGATACTTTCCTGAGCCCCCTTTCTGTTAACATGGCCATCACCTTCTTTCCTACCCCTGAAAACAATCAAAACACACATACCTTATTATTCTCATGGTCACCACTCACAGCTATGGGATACATAACATACTTTCCTCCTTGGTCCTCATTTGGGGCACATTCTGCTAGCCCATCAGGGTCATGTTCTGCTCCAAAATTGTGTCCCAATTCATGAGTTGTAACCAGGTCAGCTTCCTTAAGAATCAGGTAAAGAACGTATGTAATCATCAGTTATTTTTGCCAGTTGAGCCCAGGCTGTATTTTTCAGACCAAATGGAATTATTATTATTCCCATAAATGGTTCATACCCACATACACCTATCATATAACCCACATAAAAAACTTTTTACACTTATTTGTGCAGGGGGCAGGGGAGCATGCAGCACAGTGAATGTGTGAGGTCAGAGATGTTCTGTACAGTATCTACCTGCTAAGCCATCTCCCTGTCCTCAATAAATATAATTCAGGGTTGGAGTGGAATATGACTCAGTGTTTAAGAGTGTCATTGCACTTGCAGAGTTTAGGTGCAGCTGCCTGTTAACTCTAGTTCCAGGAGATCAAAAATGAGTGCTCCTGTGTCCATAAACACACGTGGGCACATATGCACACATATAAACAATATGTTCATTAGTTGACCCCTGACTGCCACATGCACAGATAGGGAGAGGAGGTAAGAGGGTGCGGGGTGGGGGCTAGACGCCAAACACCTGTATGGTTTCTTTTTCCATCCTCCATCAACAGTGCCAACTCTCCTCCCGATACTCAAACCCACGCCTTGCAGGATGCAGCTTAGGCTGTCTCACCCTCTGAGCCATCTCAACTGTCTGTCCCGAGGCCTTTAACACTTCTTGGGAGTAGAAAACAGTAACAGGATGCTTCAGTTCAAGAATGAATACCACCCTTACTTCTCCTCCTTCAGAAATAAGGAGGACAGAGAACAAGGGTAGAGGGCAAGAGCTGACAGGTGCCAACAAAACTTTTAAAGTAAAACAAAAAATATACAAGTTTTTAATATTAAAAAAAAAAAAAAAAGCCGGGCATTGTTGGTGCACGCCTTTAATCTCAGCACTCGGGAGGCAGAGGCAGGCGGATTTCTGAGTTCGAGGCCAGCCTGGTCTACAGAGTGAGTTCCAGGACAGCCAAGGCTACACGGAGAAACTGTCTTGAAAAAAAAAAGTTAAGGGGCTGGAGAGATGGCTCAATGGTTAAGACCTCAAGTCTCAGCAACCACATGGTAGCTCCCAATCATCTGTAATGGGATCCAATGCCCTCTTCTGGGCTGTCTGAAGATAGCGATAATGTACTCATATACAAAAAAATAAATAAATCTTAAAAAAAAAGTTACTACAAGCATGGAAGAACAAAGCTACACAGAACGGGGATGTGAAAGTAGAGACTACTATAACCAAAACCAAAGGTCAAGGACAATGAACAAATTAAAACATTATGTAGGAAACAACAAGAAGACAAATGGAAAGCAAGACAAAGCATTAAGCAGCAACAAATAATTTGCTAGGAACTATAACCCTAGGATCAAATACCTGGTTTAACTAAGCCCCAAACAGAACAGACAAGCTATCCAGCCTACCCTACAGTACCAGGTACTTGGGAGGCAGAAGGACTGCACTGGCTTAGGACATTAAGGCTACCTCAAGTGACACACAGTGGAGGATGAAAACCACACACACACAAAGTCATCTAGGAAATAGCACAAGAACACTTTTTTAAAAACCAATTTGGGTATTTTTTTTTAATGAATCCTTTTTATTTATTTTATGTATTCGAGTACACTGTGCCTGTCTTCAAACACACCAGAAGAGGACATTGGATCCCATTACAGATGGTTGTGAGCCACCATGTGGTTGCTGAGACTTGAACTCTAGACCTCTGGAAGATCAGTCATTGCTCTGAAACACTGAGGCATCTCTCCAGCCCCACAGGAATACTTTTAAACCTGGCTTCTTGATATGTGCCTGCAAACCCAGCACTCAGGAGACTGACACAAGTGAATCTCAAAGTCAAGTGAGACTCTGCCTCACCAAAATAAGCACATCAAACAAAAAGTAAGCACTGTGCATAAGGACAAAAGGATCTCGATTAAAGAGTTCCAACTGCTCCACAAAGGATGGAAAAAAATCTAAAAAGCCAAGTGGTGGTGGCACATGCGTTTGATCCCAGTGGATTTCTGAGTTTGAGGCCAGCCTGGTCTATAGAGCAAGATCCAGGACAGACAGGAAGGACCACATAGAGAAACCTTGTCTTGAAAAACAAACAAGCAAATAAACAAAATGATAATACTAATTATAATAATAGAGATGATTGATTTTAGTTATGTGCCCTCAGTTTCTGGGTGGATATGTTAGTGAGTCCAGTGCCTGGGGAGGCTAGAAGAGGGTATTGGATCCCTGGTGCTGGGAACCAAACAAAGGCCCCATGAAGACCAGGAAGCAGTCTTAACTGTGGACCCAGCTTTCCAGCCCCATGTAGTCAATTTTAAGCTCAGAGTGAACATACCAGTGTATCATATAATATTTTTCCTACCAATACCTACTCTCCCCATTTTAAATATACTTGGCTTTTTGAAACAAGGTCTCTACATAGTCCTAGCCAGGAACTCACTAGACCAGGCTGGCCTCAAACTCAAAGAGACCCACCTGCCTCCTTCTCCTGAATGCTCAGATTAAAGGTTTGCATCATCGTGTCCAGCTCTCTTATTTTTAAAATGCCCTAATTCTGTACTGAGCAGCAACATATTCAGCTAAAGTAGGTACCTTCCTGCCCTGGTGCTATGGGCACTCATGTTGCCAACTAGTGCCCGGGGAGGAGGCATAACCAGAAACCAATGGGTGAGGCTTGGAGACAAGCGTTGGAAGAAGGACAACCTACAGAAGCTATAGTCTCTTCCTGCTTTCCTTACCAGAGACAAGAAGCACCTTGTCCCTCTGAGACTGTAGCATGAGGACAGAGGGCTTGTGCTGAGAAAGCTAAAGGAAAACCAGGGAGACCCAGACTGAGAGAACTCTGAATGTCCCAGTATATACCTGGAGAAGGCTGACTCAGCTACCATAACTCAGAAAAATAAGCCCCTATTTAGGCCACTAATGGTTACTGTATTTTCTATTATTTATAGGAAAATACACTTAAACAGATCTATCTACACAAAAACAAGGTTTTTTGTTTTCTTTATTTTGTTTGTTGAGATAGGTCTCAAGTATCCTGAGCTGGCCTTGAACTTACTAGATTGGCTGAGAACAATCTTGAAATGTTGATCCCCCTACCTCCACCCTCCCAAGGGCTGGGGTTGTAAGTGTGCATCACTCTCCTTGGTTTTATATGATATATGCTAGGCCAGCATTCTACTAACTGAGCTATATCTCCAGACTCCAAAACAAGACATAACAATCTTTGAGGAAAAAGGGGTCACAAACAAAGGCTAGGGACTCATACCCTTTTAATAGCCTATGAAGACCAGCAAACAACAGAACAGTGCCTTAACTGCTTAAGGGCAGAGCACACAGTGGCATTATCCACCAAGTACACATTACTGTTTACAAAGATACCACTGTAAATATGTAACTAACATACTAATGCAATGGATTCCAAATCTGTCCTGTTTAAAAACAAAAACAGAGACTAGAGGGTTGGCTCAGTGGTTAAAAGCACTTGCTGCTCTTCCAGGGGCTAAATGCTCAATCTCAGCACGAGTATCAGAGGGCTCACAACCGTCTACTGTAACTCCAGCTCCAGCTATTTCAACATCCTCTTCTGGTATCTGTCGGGAGGCTTGTGTGCATGTGGTGTGTACACACATTATTTTTTAATAAAGTTTGTAAAGAAAATCAAAAACGTACCTTTGTGAGAATGGTTTTACCATAATTTTTAGTACTAGTCAGACCACTATTTAAATAGATGTTTTTCTTCACAGCTGGGTTGTAATAAGCTAAAAGAAAAAGGAAACAGACAAAAACTGCCTTTTAAACTGAGAACTAAAACATAACCCAGTTAGCTTTCTCTTTCGTCTCTCAGTGTCATAGCAGTGCAATGATATACTGACCTTTTGGACAAACCCCTCCATGACTGTTTGCTCTGGGAGAACCAACGTAAGCTAATCCAAGAGTTCCCATATCAAAATCCTGGTACGTGAAAAGATGAGCCAGGCAGACTTTAGATGCTTCTTCAGCTATATCAAAGCTAAATTGCTTTAAAAAGAGGGAGTTCTTAATTAGCTTGTCATCATTCCAAATTCAAGGGCACCTCAACATTACAGAGCAGCTGCAGCTCAGCACTAGCACCTACAATGGCTTGTTACACCAATGCTTTCCCTAGGGCTCCCACCTAACTGGGCAGCTAGGAAGCACAGTGGTCATGAGGTGGTGGGCAGCACTCGGGCACCTTTCATCTACTCAGAATGAAAGCACTGCTCTCCCATGGAGAATGCACCAGGACTCGAGCAGCCGCAATTCCAAAAAAGACTGCAGCCCCATGCTACAGTATGTCAAAGTATTTCAAGAGTTTAAGAGTGCTGTGTAGGGGTTATTTTTAATTATTTGGGCTGGGAAAGATTTTTATTTGAATTTAATAATTTTTATAATCCAAGAAAGTTGTAAATAAGTTTATTAAAAAAAAAGCACACATTCTTAATTTTATGGTAACAAAATAAAAAATTTAAATCTATTTTATCCCCACAACCTGAGGCTGAGGGAAGAAAATGTTAGCAGCACATTTGGGCCCACAGGAAGCAGAGGTGTGGCTGGTTAGCTGTCTCAGAACTCGGGAGGTCTGGTTGCTCAGGCTTACCCTACGCTTGCCAAACTGTAGTCATATCAAAGCTCATACATTCATGCTCTGGCCCTGACTAACTTAGAATGCAGCTGTACTGAAGGCAGAGTCTTTACCAAAGCAAGTAAGGTCATATTCACAGGCCCTGATTAAGGAAACCACCTGTTCTCTTATGAAAGCTACTTTGGGGAAATGCCTGTTAATTCGTTTGTTTGCACTGCTAGGATCCAAATCCAGGCCCACATGAACACAACCTCAGGATGTGCCACACTAAAACTGCATTTCCAGCATCGCCTGTGTCTTCATGAGATCAGGACACAGACACACACAAAGGAAGACATCAGATGCTAAAGAGAGGCCTAAGGAGAAATCAACCTCATATTTCTGGTTTCCCAAGCAATGACAAAAAAGTGCCAGTGGCTTGACCCTCTCGGGCTGCGGCACTCTACTAACAGCAGCTGGAGCTGACACATTTGCTGAGACTTATCGCAAAAGCAAATGATATGCAGGCCTTTAATCCCAGCATAGGGAGGCAGAGAGAGGCAGGAGGATCTCTGAGCTCAAAGTCAGCCTGGTCTGCAGAGCAAATTCCAGGACAATCAGGGCTACACAGAGAAACCTTGTCTCAGAAAAACAAGCATCACCTACAAAATGAAACAAAAAGATACTATATAACCTCCCTCTGGGAAGCTGGCAGAGAGAATTACATACACCAGTATTATAAACATGCCACACCATCTCCATCTGGGGGGGAGAAATGATAAAAGCCTTTAAATGCATTCAAGTTTGAAATTTAATCTTGTTCTTGTGTGTGCATAAGCAAGAAATTCATATACACTCACCTGGACCAATACATTGAAACTACAAAATTAAAAAACAAAACAAAACAAAACATCCACTCAAATGTTTCAAGCTGCTAAATTTGTAGTCATTTCTTACAACAGCAACAAGAAATTAACACACATCCCACTACTGTAAGCCAATTTACTATAAAGCAGTAATAATATGTACAGACACTGGAATCCTATAGCAGTACGCTAAAGTAAGAAGGCACACAAGGATGCTAACATTCTTCAAATTCATTACCAGAATGAAAATGTTTAAATTTAAATCTCTATAGATCTCAAGCTATATTTATGCTGGCCAATACATGTTCTTTGGTAAGTATTGCCCTGAAAGACTTGTGATTAAGTTTCAGAGACCTGAGGTACAAAACATTATAAAAGTCTACATAATGATGATTCATGTCCATTTCCAGAGAAGGGCCACTGTGCCTAATTAGATGCTCAAAGATATTAAGGCTTCTACCATGTTCCTTCACTAGTATAGATACATGTATGTGTCAAATATTAAAAGAACTTTGCAGAACATGACCTACCTCTAATAACATCTTCACATCCCAAGCATCCTTCTCTTCGTTTGGGAAACTTTTTGCCATATTGAAGTGTCTTTCACCAGGTTTTACCTCTTGTGGAGACTTGAGAATTCGAATCTATACTTAAGAGAGAACATACTTAGAACAATTCCAAAACATCCTAAGACACTGCCTGCATTATTTCATCACTTCAAAACAAACAACAAACAAACAAACAGTATCATCTGGCCAGGTGTGGTGCCACACACCTCTATCCCAGAACTCCAAAGCCAGAGGCAGGTAGATCTGAGTTTAAGGCTAGCCTGATGTACATAGTGTGTTTCAGGATGGCCAGGGCTGTGTGGAGAGATCTGCCTAAAAAATACCACCAAAAACTCTCAAAGCCCAGCATCTGAGAGCTCAAGAGATCTCAGCATATAGGAGCACGTGTTCCTACGCAGGACTCAGGTCTGATTCCCAGCATTCAGTATGCAAGTTCATAACCTTCTATAACTTTATATCTAAAAAATAAATACTCGGGAGGCAGAGGCAGGTGGATTTCTGAGTTCAAGGCCAGCCTGGTCTACAAAGTGAGTTCCAGGACAGCCAGGGCTATACAGAGAAACCCTGTCTCGAAAAATCATAAATAAATAAATAAATCAGCATCTATATAACTCTAGCACTTGGTAGGCAGAGACGGGACATCACTACAGTTCAAGGGCAATGGGCTACATTGCCAAAGCCTGACTCGAAAACTAAACACTCAAGCTGTAATACACACACACACACAAGCACGCACACACATGCACACATAATTATCTACTCCCATAAAAAATATTTTGCAGCCCAAATTGTTTAGCTCAAATATTTATTGCCCAAAACAAACTGAAAAACATATGATATAAAAAACATGTCAATAAATTATTTATAAAGTTATAAATATACTATATTGTTACAACCTCCACATTTGGAAAAAAAAAAAAAAGAGAGAGAAAGAACTTGGATTACATGAACCTAAGATATTTATTACAATTATAGCCAATAATTTAAAAACAAAGGGTTGGGATGAACACCACTTTTGTACCACAGTATCGGAGACTATTTAAAAAAAAAAAAAAAATGGAGCTTCCCCTTGCATGTGTGTTTAAGACAAATTCCTATTAAACTAAGGACCTAAGTTAGTTTAATTAAGAAGAAAAGAACAAAGGTTTTTGATCACAGTCTTTGGGAAAAGGGTTAGGGCCTCCCTTCTGTCTGCACTGACATTACATAAGTGTAAGGAGAAAGTCAAGGTCATTTCTGATAAGTAACTGGAAGCCCAACACGACTGCACACCTAAATTACACCCTCCAATTCACCCTCAATGGATTAAAGAAACTGGTATTTCTGTTTCCTATATTACCATGTTCTTTGATTATTTCCAAACCTGAACATAGTGTAGTGATTTTAAAACCACCGAGTCTGCTTTACATTATCAATAGGGAATAGTATCTAACAAAACATAAAATAAAAAGCCAAAGGGCCAAGAGTGTACAGCATATTGTAAGAGTGTTAAATACAGCCAGGCGTGGTGGCGCATGCCTTTAATCCCAGCACTCAGGAGGCAGAGGCAGGCGGATTTCTGAGTTCGAGGCCAGTCTGGTTTACAGAGTGAGTTCCAGGACAGCCAGGGCTACACAAAGAAACCCTGTCTCAAAAAACCAAAAAAAAAAAAAAAAAAAAAAAAATGTTAAATTGCTGTTATCTAGGCTGGAGAGATGGTTAATTGTTAAGAGTACCAGTTGCTTGTTCAGAGAATTCAGGTTCAGTTTTCAGCATCCATATGCTGGCTCTCGTTTCCAGATATTCCAATAACCTTTTCTGACTTCTTGAAGGCATCAGACATGTAGGCAATGTACATACATACATACATTCAGGCAA
>NC_034596.1:19777832-19789829 GCF_900095145.1 Mus pahari
ACCACATGGTAGCTCACAACCATCTGTAATGAGATCTGACACCCTCTTCTGGTATGTCTGAAGACAGCTACAGTGTACTTAACATATAATTAATAAATAAATCTTTAAAAAAAAAAAAAGGAAAGATAAATCCTGACTGATCCAGAACTCACTATGTAAAGCAGACTGCCTGGAACTTACAGAGATCCTCCTGACAATGCCTGCCAAGAACTAGAATTATAGGCGTACAGGTCAAGTAAGTGATTTTTTTTTTTTTTGGAAGTTTGTCTTTTTTTTTTTTTTTTTAATCTATCAATTTTAAACAATATAACCTGTAAGACTATATGTTTTAATACAAAGAACCTGAAAATTATATCAGAGTATTTCTTTTCCAAAACAGTCATCAATTTCTAAACCACCGAAGTCAATTTCTCCCTAGAATAATTGTAATGGTTCTAGTGTAGCCCTACCAGCATCCATATCCCCTGAGGACCAGAAGAAGAGAAGACATCTACTGCCGTATATAAGCACTTCCCCTGCATTGTATTCTTGAGTAAATTTCTACAGATTCAAAACTGTAGGATTCCATCAGAACCCCTTTAATGAGAATATCCTGTCACTGCTGGTTTATGTACTAGAATTCTAACCAAAGTCTGACACATGATCAGAAGAAAAACACTACAGGCCATGAAAGATGATAATTAACAGACAATGTTAACAGACAATAATTAACAGAGGAATATAACAGCATTAAAAGGTTTCATTCCTAAAATAAACCTCAAGACAGAAACTTTATCAACTAGTATTAAATACCAAGACACAACACAATTTACCATAAAAAATTTTTTTCACAAAATGAGGATGTTTATGGTTAATGTTAAGGATGGTTTTGGGTTTTGAAAGAAAGATTTTTACATATATAACCTCATGGATCATCACAAGGCCTACTGTTGATGAATACCTGCTCTATCTGTACTCCATAACCTTTAAATCCTGCATTATCCCATGAAGTGTTCCGGTATATGTCATCAACTCGGTCAATTAGTTCTATCTGTGGATATAAAAGGTGAAGTTATGCAGAACTCTTATCACTCTTTGCAATGTAGTAAAACATACTAGAATAGACATCTAGTGGAGAAAAATCTAAGATTATGAAAATTGGCATTGAGAAACCAATCTTTACCACTGAGGGGTGTATCAAGAAGTTACCCCTAGAGCCAAAGTTAAAACGCTGCTACAAGAAAGACTGTTACTGTCTACCTTAACCTCAGGAATCTTAAATACTGACATCCCAGCCAACTATGAAAATAAAGAGTCACTGATTTACTAAAAACTCTAAAAAGCAGTCAGTAGTCACTCTGTCCTGAGTGCCTGAAACGTGGCCCTAGAACAGGGAAAACGGTGATGACTGCCTTTTTATTTCCCATCTTTTTGCCTGGGGGGAACACGTGTATGTATGTGCATGGTCTTCACATGTATGGGGGCATGTGTGTGTGTGCATAATCATTTATGTTCCCATGATAGAGGCAGAGCATAATTACTACAGAAAAATAAACTATCAACAACAACAAAAATAAACTACTTATCTTTTCTCAAAGAAGAGGATCTATTTCAAACAATGGGTTAGCAGGCTTGTTCCAGCTATGAAGGGACAGTTCCTTGCTTTAAGTAGCAGTGAGAAATGCACTTTGAAAAAGTGAACCTCACAGTATGCTCACATTCATGGTATAAAATAAGAAGTAAAATACAAGGAGTCCTTTAATACAAACCCCAGATAAGGATTTTTAAGAAAGACTCTCTTGCTTATGAACAAGAATTACAATGACTCCCACTATTCTCCTATTCATCCAAGACAGAAGGAAAGGAAAGAAGGCTGAGGGAGAGCTGGAATAAAATGGAGAGAATGGAAAGGAGGCAATAAGAAAGCTGTCTTTACTGCATCAGGCTGCTGTCCATGAATAGCTGCCTTCTCTTCTATTCCCTCAATGACAACGTTTTAATCAGTGCCAACTTACCAAGATGAATGGGGTCATACTGAGAAACAAAACAATTCCAGGGAAAATCATTTCCTTGACTTTAAATTTTTAGTTGCTGATGCTAAAAGTTCCCTGTCAGACTGGGGATACAGCTCAGTGCAAGAGCCCTTGCTCACAGACATGAGGTCCTGGGGTTGAGCCCCAGAACGATATTAAACTTCTTTAATCTTAATTTAATGTTAACTGTGGCTGAGGGTCTCACTTATTTCATATTCTATCCTAAAGTTATCTCTGTAACGCGACAATAACAAATATCTGTGGAATAGATACAAGCAGAAAACACACACAAGTTCTCACAAATATATATTTTTTATTCTCAAGTATAAATCTATGCATGTGATACTAACATTTGTAAAGAGCTTATGTCTAATGTATAGAAAATAGTAATTTTTAAACCAGAACGCTTTCTCATAGTTTTGAAACTATAGTTTCTGTATAGAAATGTAAGATCCTAGCAAATGGCCCTGAAAGCAACAGGGATTAACAGTATCTGGGGCAGGCCTGCTTTCTCTAAGTTGTAAATCACTGCAGCCTTCCCTTAATAGGATTCATTTACCCACATAAATGACTTGCTAAATTAACCTGTACATCATCAAATACTTACTAAGTAATTTGTAGTGGTGCTCTCTTCTCCACGGCCCATATATTTATAAAATCGATGATCTGCTACCACCAGTAATTTACAAGTATTCTTCAAGGGGTTAGGTTCAGCTCGTCTCTTCACTCGACGAACAAACTCTATATGAATTTGTATGCACTATTAAATTAAAATTCATCAAAACAAGGAGGGTTTTTTATAGTAGCACTTAGTTCTAATATTTTTCTGAAACATTATTTAAGCTTAATATTATTAAAAGTATCTTCTTCTTTTCCAGGGGGAAGGATGGAGACAGGGTCTCTTACAGCCTTGGCTGATCTCAAATCCCTATGCAGTCAAGGATGTCCTTCGACTTCTGATCCTACTGCCTCTGCCTCTCAAGAACGAAGATAATACTCATGACATCTGTCCTTAATGGTATCTTGAAGAGTAGTAGTAATAATAAAAAAATTGGGAAAAAGACAGGAAGTAAAAAGTAATATAAGGTTTAAAATTGCTGAATCCAAAACCAATGGGGTTTGGGATATGCAAGAACCCAGTTCAAACCCACTACCACAAAAGGAATTTTTCATATATGTTTAATATAGTAAAATAATCATCACTAGGCAATAAAGCCATTCATCATTTCTTCTAGAATTCTATGAATTAATCAAAAATAAAGTTAGAAAAATAAATTTTTTAAAAAAGATGAAGGTAATTGGACATTAAAACTTCAGTAATACTGAGCCAAGTGTGATGGCATGGGTAATCCCAGCACTTCGGAAGCTGAGGCAAGAGGATGGAGAGTTGAAGGCCATTGTGTGCTGCAGAGCAGACCTTGTTTAAAATAATCAAAATATAAGCTACCCAGGGTATTTGGAGGCATCTCTAAGATCACCAACATAGGGACGCAATCTTCTCAGCTCCCTGATACAAACAGGCTATTTAATATTTACCTATACTCATAAGCGAAAGTATGTTTATGGAGTGTGTAGACATGCACACATACCCATGTGAATACCTATAAATAGCTATATACAGAAACATTTACAGACATACTCATGTACATTGGATTAGCCACTCTGTCAACTTGATACATGCTAGAGAATCATATGAGAAGAGGAAACTTCAACTGAAAAACTACTTCCATGAGACTGGAAGACTGGAGACTTGTAGGCAAGTATATGGAGCTTTTTTTTTTTTTTTTAAATTAACAATTTATATGGGAGGACCCAGTCCAATGTGAATGGTATCACCCCTACAAAGATGTTCCTGGGTTGTATAAAAACAAAAACAAAAAACACCACAGAGCTCTCTTGCCACCTGACTAATCTCTTACAAGCTCTAAAGATCACTTTTCAGAAATAGCATTTTGCTGTTTTTGAAGGTCTACAAAGTACAGAATTTCCTTTAGACCATTTCCCTGTCTCCTTCCTTAGTCTCTTTGAAGACAATTATGTTGCACCTATTATTTTCTAGTATTTTCAACTATTACTGAACAGAAAAAGAATTAAGAATTTCTGTACGGGCTGGTGAGATGGCTCAGAGGGTAAGAGCACCCGACTGCTCTTCCGAAGGTCCAGAGTTCAAATCCCAGCAACCACATGGTGGCTCATAACCATCCGTAACGAGATCTGACGCCCTCTTCTGGAGTGTCTGAAGACAGCTACAGTGTACTTACTTACATATAATTAATAAATAAATCTTTAAAAAAAAAAAAAAAAAAAAGAATTTCTGTACAAAACTGTATTTTCAGACCAAACATTTGATTTATTTAATAACCATGGGGCTGGAGAGATGGCTCAGTAGTTAAGAGCACTGACTGCTCTTCCACAGGTCCTGCGTTTGATTCCCAGTAACCACATGATGGCTCACAACCATCCGTAATAAGATCTGACACCCTCTTCTGGTGTGTCTGAAGACAGCTACAGTGTACATAGATACATAAAATAAATAAATAAATCTTAAAAAAAAATACATTTAATAATCATGCTATTTTTAACAATTAATAAACACCCTGCCAGAAACAGTATGATGTGCATATGTCATGCCTGAAATATATTTTTCAGTCTTACCTTCAGATGGCTCTCTGTCTATGAGCCCTTTTGGAAGCAACTCTTCACTGTCTGCATTTAAATAACCACATACTTTTGGAGACTGCAAACGTGAAAAATCCTTGATATCTTCAGACTTATACACCAGCATTCGTTTATCTTTAGTATCGTTGACAAACCTCCAAAGTGGCTAAAAAGGAAAACAGATGATGAAATGAAAAACAAAAACAACAACAACAAAAATAAAACCCAAGACTTTCTAAACATTAAATAAAACTCTCACGACACTCTTTGTTCTTAGATATTGTTTCTTATAGAATAAATTGCTTGTTTAATCTTACAGTTTCTATACTGCAAATAAATTTACAACTATTCATTATTTTATGCACATTTCTGCAAAAACTACTAAAGAACAAAAGTCTTTCCTTTTCCATAAACCCATTTAAAATGTTTCTGTAATTCCTCCTCTACTCCAGTGTTGCTATGGGTTTTACATATAGCAAAAACTTTAAGAGATGACTGAAGACTCCTAACAAGTCGCCTAAGCCTTCTATTGGTTTCTAAGAAAGCAGCCCTTTGTTTGTTCTAATCAGTGATGCCAAGCCTCAGCACCACAGAAACAATGAGGCTAGAAGAGTCTGCATTCATAGTTCGGGGCCAGGTCACAGAAATACAATCCATGTGCTCCAAAGGGTTCACAAGTCAAAAGGGCTGCTTCCACTCCTCAAAGCCAAGGTTTCTATAAATATACTGGTCTCAGCTGTGAAGAACATAAGAAGGATTTTATACATAAAGTTATGATGTATAAGAAAATGAATAAGTCACTACTTCATGCTCATTAGGATGTGAGACTAGAGAAATGAACCCTCACACAAGCTGCTGAGAATGCTGAAGCCCTAACATAGGCAAAGTGGCCTCCTACAGAGCCACAGGAAGACTCAATCTCAAAAACAAAAGGAAACAACACAAAAAAGACCTAAGACTTGTCACCCAGGCCATCCCAATTAAATATGTCTACCCAAAAATGTGTTTAATGCTGTTCATGCTAGACATTTCTATTTCAAGAAATTAAAACACAATAATTGATCATATAACAGAGGACTGGCTAAACAATGGTCTACTAGGGAGCCTTCACTAAAAAAAAAAAAAAAAAAAAAAAAAAACTCCATTTAGATCTATATTTATTAACCCAAAAAGATTTTCATAGTTATATTGTTAGCTGAAAAACATATGATGACAAACTATGTATTTTCTGAACCCAGTTTTGCAGGAAGAACAGTATGGCTACCCATACTTGGTGTGTATAGCAATGAATGTATGCTAAGCTCTCAGGGAGCATGAAGAGGCCCAGGGCTCACTGGCACCACAAACAAGGCATGGTGGCATAATTGCAGCATTTAGGATCAGGTATCTTAAAGCACCCTGGGGTCTCTCTATGTAGCTCAAACTGGTTCAGAGCTCACTATGTAGCCCAGATTGGCCTTGACCTTACAGTGGTCCTTCCTGAGTGCTAAGCAGAGAACTCATGGTGGGACTGCAGGGCTGACCCATTGTACTTATTAATTAGCCTTTGCATCTTAAACAACCAAGAAGCTCTGTATCATCTAGAAAGACAAGCTACTAAGTGAAAGACAACTCCAAAAAGAAGCAGAAGATCTGGAGTTCAAGGCCAACCTTAGCTACAACAGCCAGTTAGAGGCCAGCTTGGGCTGTAAGAGACCCTCTCTCAAACTCATACACCCCAAACACAACCCTCTTACATGCAGACTTACCTCTATGTTATATTCTGCCCCATCTGTGTTGATTCTTACTGTAACATCATCATCTCCTATGTGGGCTAGAACCCTAGAGTCAGGCTCACCTTGGGGAAAAAGAAAAGTGTTTTTATTTTCAAAAATATGTTTCAGAGTTAGGAAAATTAATCAGCAGGTCTTGAAAGACCAGGAAAAATTCAGACCCCCTAGCACCAAGAATGTAGGTTAGCCAATTCAGTGACCTTGTTCTAGGACCTAGCTGACCACAAAAGTTAGATTAAAATCTTGAGAACAATCTTGAAAAGCAAGGGAGTCTCCACTTGTGAATTTTAGTACCCCCTAGTGATTTTTCACTGGTATTCTTGGAATTTTCCAATAACACCCTCCCTACCCCCTTGGGTTGTGTTTTTTTCCTTTAAATACCCCCTTTCCCAGCTACTCGGGGTCCATGGTCCTCTACCCCTGTGTGGTGTACGACTGTGGGCCCCAGAGCACGCCTGGAATAAAAAGTCCTCTTGCGGTTTGCAGCAAGGCCGTTTCTTGTGAGTGATTTGGGGTGTCACCTCTCCTGAGTCAGAACGTGGGCGAGTTCTCACTTTGTGGGTCTTTCAGCCTAAAGACCCTTGTCACCAAGTCTGATGACTTGAACTAGATCCCTGGGACCCACACATGGAGAGCACCAACTCCCATAAGGTTATCTTCTGACCTCCATGTGTGTATAGATGCATACACTCATATCAATACATAAATACAAAAGAAAAATTATCAAATAATAACCTATGCACGGTTGACAATAAAAAAAAAAATCATTGCAAAAAGTGACGAGAGAAACACAACACACAACAGCCGGGAAGCATCACAGAACAGTTTCCACACTCACCAACCACGTGACCACTGAAGAAGTCCTGCCACTTCACACTGTACTCGCTTTCCTCTTTCCCGTCCACCACCACGACTCTCAAGTTTTGTGAGAAGCGTTCGGTACTTGATGTCAAGTATAATTTAAAATGCCTGAGGAAAGAATGCACTCACAGTTTAACGACAGAAAACAGAGGCCTAATTTTCACTTCACTCTTTAAGATCTACAGGAGAGGAGATGAACAATAGCCACCCAAGTTATAATTCATATTTTCTTTTTCAAGAGTTATAACATGCCCACTTTGTCAGTAACACACACTAAATTTAGGACGACACAGAGAAGATTGGCATGGCCTCTGCACGGTGGGTATGCAAATCTGAAACATCCCATATTTTCTCTCAGAAAAAAAAAATATTTTTTTCCCCCACTGCTCTGTGTGGGGGCTTGTGTCCACACGAATGAGTGCCCAGGGAGGCCAGAAGAGTGTGTTGGATTCCTTGCAGCCAGAATTACAGGTAGTTGTGAGCTGTCCAACATGGGTGTTGGGAAACTCCAGCCTCCTGCAAAAGCAGCAAGTACTTTAACCACCAAGTCATCTCTCCAGACCTACAGCAGCTAACACTTACATTCAGCATTATTCTTCCCATAAAGACAAGTGCCCTGGGAGGCAGAGGCAGACAGATTTCTGAGTTCGAGGCCAGCCTGGTCTACAGAGTGAGTTCCAGGACAGCCAGGGCTACACAGAGAAACCCTGTCTCGAAAAACCAAAAAAAAAAAAAGAGAGAGAGACAAGTGCCCTAATTGGTTTAGTTATAAAACCTTAGCAGAACTCATTTTAAAACAGTCTTTAAAGGAGGCAATGAGGCTGGCAAGATAGCTCATAGGTAAAAATGCTCGCTCCCAAGTCTGACAACCTGAATTCGATCTGTGGGACCTACATAATTCCCTCAAGTTGTCCTCTGATCTCCACATGCATGCCATGGCACATGGGTCCACATATGTACACACAAAAAGAATGAAAGAAACTAAGCTGGGCCTGGTGGCGCAGGCCTTTAATCCCAGCACTCGGGAGGCAGAGGCAGGCAGATTTCTGAGTTCGAGGCCAGCCTGGTCTACCAAGTGAGTTCCAGGACAGCCAGGGCTATCTATACAGAGAAACCCTGTCTCGAGAAAAAAAAAAAAGAAAGAAAGAAAGAAAGAAAGAAAGAAAGAAAGAAAGAAAGAAAGAAAGAAAGAAAGAAAGAAAGAATACGGAGCAGCAAGGTAACTGATGCTTGGGGAATGAGGGTAAAAGCTTCTGCATTGATCTTTCCTGGAAACTGATTAATAAGGAAACACATGTGAACAGCTGAAGGCTGAAGTTGGGTGTCTTGCTTATCTCAGAAATTCACTATGAAAGACGATGTTATATGCCATTAATTACATCTACCTGCTCTATTTATAGGCTCAGAAGTTACACACTCAGGTTACACAGCTAGTAAACTGTGAAAGTCAACAGTGGACTTGAGTGTTCAAAACCCAGGGATATGTATTCCACCATTGCCAGCACTCCAACTGGTGTCCTATGGAAGAACTCTGACTACTGTGTACAATGACTAAAATGCTGCTGCTGTTTTATTTTAAAATGCTCATGGCTTTTTTTTCCTCAGTAAAAATCTACCTTGAAAAACAGTAATGCATAATTACTACTGGGAAAATAGATGCAAAGCTTCTAAATGCAGATGTTAAAATATATGCACTCCAGTTCTTTATATGGCTTAATACTTTAAAGCATGTTCATTCTAAAATAAAACTAGGGGTGGTGATCCAGACTTTGTCAATATTAACAGAGACCTTTGAATATGCCCACTAATACTGAAGCAAAGCAAGAAATGTTATTCATCTCAGCCATAGGAACAAATTTTGTCAGCTAAGATGTTGAAAATATGAAATGCTACTTCTCTGTGGGTCTGCATAAATCTTTAAACTGCCAGGAAGAAATCCAGACTGGGGCTGTCTCCAGAACAAGTATCTTAACTTTTGAGCATACAAGGTAATTTTAGTTTTGCTTAGGTATTTTTGATGGTCAAAAAGAAACACAATACATCATTTCATAAACCCTTGGCTCATTCATTCCTCTGCTGTCCACAGTCGAGTCCTCCTACACTAGGCATTAACATTAATGTTCTTTCCACTTTGCTTATAATGGAACTTTGAAAAGAAAAGCACCCCTATTACAAATGCCCTATTCAGTATTAAAGATCCCCATGAGCTGGAATAGTGTCTCTAATGTTCTTCCTAGGAAAGTCCCAGGAACTGCATTCTGGGTTTTCTGCATTAGCAATCTGCTGTCAAGACTGGGGAGCCTGGCTCAGGGATCGAGCACTTGTCATGCCAATGTGAGGACCGATTTGTGTTTAAAAAGTGGCTGGTGAGGGTTGATGCCTCAGATTGTTTTTTGAGCTCATACATCCACATTCATACACATGAATACACACAACTTTTATAAAAAAACAAATCTGTTATATGATAAAAATAAAGCCCAAGTAATGGTAAAACTTATGATTTTTAAGTTTTCTAATCTGGAAAACAAAAACAAACCTCCAGGCAGGATGGCAATTAAAACCACTTTTGCAGCTTTTTCATTACTTTAGACTAGGCATTTTTGAACAACAAGGAAGCAAAACTCAGAAGGCAAACTTTAAATGAGCTTCCTTTTTCATGATGCATCACTTCAGGATTCATTCCATGCTTTTCAGCCTCTTACAGCTACATCCAATCTACTATAGTCTGGCTTATTAAATTCTTTGGTCTTCCACTGCTATTTGAAAATGAGAATTTTAGCATGACAGTGGTGATGCATGCCTATAACCCCAAGTGTAGCCCTGGCCGCCCTGGAATTCCCTGTGGAAACCATGATGGTCCCCACCTCACCCAGATCCTGCCTGCCTCTGCCTCTGCCTCTGCCTCTCAGTGCTGGGACTAAGAGTGTACCACAGCATACAGCTTATAGTGACATTTTCTAATGTCATTGTGAAACACAAGAGACATGCACAGGCCCACAGAAGTATCTGTCCCATCACAGGTAAGGCCTTCACAAGCCACCTCAAATTTATGTTAAGAGAGGAAACTCAATTTTCAGTTCTTGTTTTATACCTCCTCTCTTGCTCTACATACTAAAAACATTTTACTGCATTTATTTATTATGTGTATATGTGTGGGCATAAAACCACCACAGTGCACATGTGGTAGGAGCTCAGGTTGTCCAATCTGTGCACAAACAGCTCTGTACTGTGGGCATACTATCTAATTTCTATGAACCGTAAGCATGTGCCTTCAAATAAGAAACAACCATGAAGAGAATAGTGAGAATTAGAGATAAGCTATGTCAGTGCCTGGTAAACAATACACTCAATTTTGAGGTTGGGTGGAAGCTAGTCAATATTATACTATTCTCAATCACTATTTTACTATCTGCATTTAAATTCTAAAAGTTATTAAAAATAACATGAATATGGCAACTAGAAAATACACTATTAAAAATTTCTTGCACAAAATATATATGCCAACAACTGACCAATTTCTTTTTTTAAAGATTTATTTATTTCATGCATGTGAGTACACTGTTGCTGTCTTCTGACACACTAGAAGAGGGCATAGAATCCCCTTCATAGATGGTTGTAAGCCACCATGTGGTTGCTGGGAATTGAACTCAGGACCTATGAAAGAGCAGTCAGTGCTCTTAACCAGTGAGCCAACTCTCCTGCCCTGACCAATTTCTTAATGTCCCAAGCAATACTACAATTCAGTAGCTAAAAAGACAAACTCAAGTAGAAAAAAATGTTGAAAGCCCATGAAAGCAAGATTTACAGAAAACAAATGAAATGATGTTCAAACTGAGATATTTGCTTTAGAGAAAATGAAAGCTATGTGCTGGTAAAAACCTAGCACTAGGCTGGGGACACAGCATGGCTGGCAGAGAGCCTACCTGGCAGGACAAGGCCCTGGGCTCCCCAGTCCCACACAGAACTAGGTGTAGAGACACAGGCTTGTAATCCTAGTGCCTGGGAGGCACAAGATTTCTCCAAGTTAAAGAAATAGTAGACCAGTATGGTCTACACAGAGAGTTCTAATCCAGAGAGGGCTACACAGCAAGACCTTGTTTCAAAAATAAATAAAAAATCTGGTTAAATTTAAAACACTATTTTTAGGGAGTAATAACAAGACAAATTCTGTATATGTTCATATCAGGAGAAAATTTATTCTGCTGTTGATTGAACTCATTAACACAGTGAAGGAATGCAGCTATGTATATACATTTTCTTTTTTCTTTCTTTTTTTTTTGATTTTTTGAGACAGGGTTTCTCTGTATAGCCCTGGCTGTCCTAGAACTCACTTTGTAGACCAGGCTGGCCTCGAACTCAGAAATCTGCCTGCCTCTGCCTCCCGAGTGCTGGGATTAAAGATGTATAAACATTTTAATCTGTGCAAAAACTATGCACTGAAGGGGCATCAAGATGGCTTAAGGCAAGGTTCTTGCTGCCAAGTCTGATGGACTCAATTCGATCCCTGGAATCCACACACTGGAGGGTAAGAACCAACTCCTACAAGTTGTCCTCTGATCGCTACACACGTGCTGTAACATAGCTGTAACATAAATGCCCCCATCACCAATAAATAAATAGGTAAAAAAAAAATCTTAATGCACTAGAAATAACATTTTTTAGAAATTTTTCGGGCTGGTGAGATAGCTCAGTGG
>NC_034596.1:19790868-19793123 GCF_900095145.1 Mus pahari
CAAAAAAAAAAAAAAAAAAAAAAAAAAACCACATGACCCTACCCTATGTATGTTACAAAAGCATTCTACAAAGTAAACTATATCCCTGTTTCTCTGTGACAATATGGTTTTTACATCAGATGCATTTATTACTAAAACAGGCACTTATGAATCTTTGCACTTCATCTGGGCCCACAAGTACTCTGTATTACCAAGAAAACAAAATCTCACAAGACAGACACCTACCTTCACCAGACAAGATGAGAACAATAATCCAGAAGGGTGAGGCTACACTGGGGCATGATCCAGTAAGAGTGGGCTATGCTCTTCCAAAAGTCCTAAGTTCAAATCCCAGCAACTACATTGGTGGCTCACAACCATCTGTAGTGAGATCTGACACCCTCTTCTCTGTGCTGAAGACAGCTACAGTGTACTTATGTATAATAATAAATAAATCCTTGGGCCAGAGCGAGCAGGGACTGAGCAAGCAGAGGTCTTAAAAATTCAATTCCTAACAACCACATGAAGGCTCAAAACCATCTGTACAGTTACAATGTACTCACATACATAAGTAAATAAATCTTTAAAAAAGAAAAAGAATCAGAGTAATGACAACTGATAAGGACTTCTATAGACACCCCCCAATGAACAAGAACTGAGACAATGTTGGGAGAACCACACCTTGACTAGGACTGCTTAATCATAAGTATTTCTTCCCTGTGACCCAATTTTTTTCTCTGCTTAGACTTAAACTTCATGCTGGACCTAGAAGATGAACTTGAGGGTCTTTGGACCCCTTCTTTCTAATGTGTGAGTCTCACCACTGTCTGTTTAACTGGAATACTAAGTGGATTGATCCTTTTGCGGCTGCTTGAGCTGGGGGTTTTGCCCTAAAAAACACTAGTAACATTACTTGTGTGTTTATTTTTATTTGAGAAAATCTTATCCACTGAATTAAAAAAAATAGCCTATTTATATTCTCCTACAGCTTTGCTTCCTCAAGGCAGTTTCTCTGAGTAGCCCTGGCTGTCCTAGAACTCACTCTGTAGACCAGGCTAGCCGCAAACTCACAGAGACTGCCTGCCTCTGCTTCGAAAGTACTAAGGTTAAAGGTGTGCACCACCACCAGGCTACTCCTGCTGCTTTTTAAGTAAGATTTTATGTATTCTTTCTTATGTATGTATACTTGCACCTGATGGGGCTGCTGAGAATCGAACTGGATGCCCTGCAAGAGCATTCAGAGCTCTGGAACAGAGCCATCTCTCCTGTCCCATCTTACTGCTTTTTTAACTGTCATGAGGACCAACTGTTAGTTCAGAGTCAGCACCCACATGGAGTGGATCCCAAGGTCCAGTAACCCCAGCTCTAATGGATCACTCTTCTGGCTTCCTCAGGTACATACACTTCCTTCCCTAGCACACACCAATCCACATATACTCACACAGGCACAAACATAAACAGTAAAAATAAAGAATATTTTTTAAATTTTGAATAGGCAATTGAGAGATAGCTCAGCAGTGAAGAACATGGGTCTCTCTTCCAGAGGACTCAGATTGGATTGCCAGCATCTCAGTTCACAAACCTCTGTAACTCCAGTCCCAGGGACTAGAATGCCCCCTTCTGGCCTCTGAGGGCACTAGACACAATGGGGTATACAGACATACATTAAGGCAAAGCACTCATATACATAACAATGAATAAAAATAACTTTAAAATATCAAGTATTATAAGCATGCAATCAATAAACATTGTTACCATCAGTAATACTCTTGGGATATTCATTTCCTTTAAAATATTGATAAAAAATAAAATGTTTTATGTATGGAATTTAAAATAGGCATTACATGATGCTACAATCATACATGATATGTTATTTCTTCAAGTACAAATCTTTAAGAAGTATTTTAAGATTTCTATAAATACCCTTTTTTTACTGCTTTTGCCAAAACAAAACCCACCCCCACATTGTCCCATGTTGCTCAATGCATAATTCTAATTACCTTTTCAAAGCTGAAAAAGTTAGTAATGTTTCTAAGTGTGTCGCAGACTGTAGATCCCTTTTCCTTATGGAGTGCTGCTGGATATTAGATAAGGAGAGGATGTCGTAGTCTGAGAGCAAAGAATCAAGCTTCTCTGAAATAAAGGTAAAAAAGTATTAGTGAGCCGGGTGTGGTGGTGCACGCCTTTAATCCCAGCACTCAGGAGGCAGAGGCAGGCGGATTTCTGAGTTCGAGGCCAGCCTGGTCTACAAAGTGAGTTCCAGGACAGCCAGGGCT
>NC_034596.1:19794018-19808304 GCF_900095145.1 Mus pahari
TTCGAGACAGGGTTTCTCTGTGTAGCCCTGGCTGTCCTGGAACTCACTCTGTAGACCAGGCTGGCCTCAAACTCAGAAATCCGCCTGCCCCTGCCTCCCGAGTGCTGGGATTAAAGGGATGGGCCACCATGCCCGGCTCAAGAGCACTTGTTCTTACAGAGAAAGAGGACCCAGGTTCAGTTCCTAGCATCCATATGGCAGCTCACAACCATCCATAAATCTAGTTCCAGGAAATCTGACACCCTCTTCTGACTTCCACTGGCATAAAACATACACACAACACACAAACTACACATTCATACATACAGGCAAAACATTCATATACATAAAAAGTAAACAAATAATTTTAAAAGTTATTAGCACTTAAATCTAATAGTCAACTATGCCAAACAATAAGCTGAAGTGCTTGATTGCACAGCACAACAATCACATATTCTTACAAAAAAAAAATCTGAGCCTGAACTTAATGGAGATGTAAGTTCAGAGTCTTAGTACATAAGAGGTTCAGATGCTGCCAAGTTAAATAACTAATGAAGAAAGCATCAGCCACACCTAGAAAGTTAGATTCCTGCAGAACAAATGACCCAGTTTCTCTGGGAAGAAGGGAGGGGCAAGGAGTAACAGACTTAAGAATACAGAAATAGCTACACTGAGCAATCACTCCGAATCGTGGCAAACAATCTAGCTGTGGGAACATACTTAAACATAGAACTAAGCATGGACTGGGGTTAGAAACTAACAATTTGGTGTCTCTAAAGACTACCATATACACTTAGACTTTAAAATAAAAGGCATTTCTAATGTGCATGTTTAAAGTGTCCAAGATAAAAATAGCTGACCTCACATTTTCATTGTCAAACTGAGCTAAATCAATCCTTTTTCAGTGGACAGTTAATAAGAAAGAGTAACGAATGTATGTATCAACAGCCTTTGGTTTCTTAGAAACCAAAACCAGGAAAGTAAAGCTTCTGCACAAAGTCCCAAACCCAAGCCTGAGTTCCAGACCAGTTTGGGCTTGTCAGCAAGACCCACCCTCCAAACACAGAGCGGGGAGTATCACCACTACCACCCCTGCCTCATCAGACACATCGGCACCCGCTCAGTAGGTGCAGGCCGCGGGAACGGACTGATTCCTCAGAAGGAAACCAACACCAATTGCTTTACCAGACCGAGTCACCACTCAAGAAAACAAAGATGCACTGGCCCCAGCTGAGAAAAAGCACAAATGAGATTCAAAACTAGACTACTATAGTAAGTATATGCCATTCCTCTCCATGCTTCAACCAACAGACTCCCTGACTCCTCCAAAATAAGAACTTTTCATTTTTTTTAAGGTTTTTCACTTAAAAATACTTACTCTAGTCTCTTTTAAAACTGTCTGAAAGAGGACTGGAGAGGTGACTCAGTGCTTACTGTTCTTGCAGAGGACCCAGGTTCTGTTCCCAGCACCACATGGTGACTCACAAGAGTGTGTCCCTCCAGTTCAATGGGATCTGACACACACTCTCCTGGCCTCCACAGACAGCAGGCATGCATTTGATGTACATACATCCATGTGAACACTCATATACATATAATTAATAATAATAATGATAGCTACCTAAAATATGTGAGTTGATATTTTCCTTTCCTTTCCACAATCAAGGATATTCAAATCATTCCAATGGATCTAGAATTCCTCAGAACAGCAGCAGTGTTTATTGTTACACAGCAAAAAGGTAAACATTTTTAAAAGAAACATCAAAAACATTCAATTATTTTACGTCAACCAAAAATTTAATTCTATTTAGGGCACAGGAGTATACTATGTAGCTATTTTTCCCAGGAACTCAAGCCTCCCAAGTGCTGGGATTATGGCCATTTTTGTTTGTTTGCTTGGGTTTCTGAAACAGGGCCTCACTGTTGCCCAAATTAGCCTCCAATTTAGAGCAATCCTCCTGCCTCAGCCTTTCAAGTGCTGGGACTAAAAACATGAGCCATCACATCCACCTTTTAAGAGGATAGAGACATAATCTTCTGCAGTCCAGGGTGGACCTGAACAGGCCGGTCAGCCTAACATGACCTTAGTCTCCTGATCCTACCTCACTTCCTGGGGAGCTAGGATTACAGGCCTGCCTGTGCTATCCCATCCAGCCTTAAAAATATTCTTTTAGGGTTGAAGAGACAGACAGCTCAGAGGCTAATAAGTGTAATTGTTATTTTTATAGATTTCTAGGGTTTAGTTCCCAGTATCCACACAGTGGCTCACAACTATAACTCCTTAGGACCTGGCACCCTCTTCTGATCTCCAAGGACACCAGACACACAAGTGGAGCATAAACATGCATACAGGCATTGCAAGTATACACATAAAATTAAAACATAAAATTTTAGAAGATGAATCAACCTAAATATTCCCAATCAGTGTGTTCATCAACTCATTTGCCTGCAGCTATGAGCCAGGCACACTAAATGAAACCCAAGAGCTGAAACACAACAGCAATGAAACAAAATCCTTCCCCAAATGAACACATATATGCACAAGAAAAAGCACCCAAGCCAGGCCTGGGTCACACACCTATAATCCAGGCAAGCCAGAGGCATGTGTTTAGGAGAGAGGGGGCTACATAGCAAATTACAGGCCAATGTGATACATTCACAGTGAGACTGTCTCCAAAAAAGGAAGGGTGGGATTAAAGAAACAGAATGGAGGGAGGGAAGGGAAAGAGAAGGAAGGAGGGAATGGAGAAGGAACAGAGTTGTGGATATTAAAGCAAGATAAAAGTATTGAGTAGTTTCTACAGGGTGGTCAGAGAGAACACTTTACTGTTGCATAATACTTAAGTAAACCTGAGGAGAGTGAGTGTGCAAGGCATGCTGCTACCAGATGAAAGTTAATCAACATTCAAGGTTCAGAGTCAAAATTCAAAGTTGTTATAGATCACCCTTTTCTTTTCTTTTTTTTTTTTTTTTTTTTTTTTTTTTTTTTTGGTTTTTTGAGACAGGGTTTCTCTGTGTAGTTCTGGCTGTCCTGGAACTCACTTTGTAGACCAGGCTGGCCTCGAAACCAGAAATCCACCTGCCTCTGCCTCCCAAGTGCTGGGATTAAAGGCGTTCGCCACCACCGCCCGGCTGATCACCCTTTTCTAACAAGATGAACATGGTGATTTGATACTGCCATCATACATCTGAGGAGCACCAATGGAAAACCTTTCAAGAAACTTGCATCTTGGTCAACCAACTTCTTCAACAATTCCCAAGCCTTCTCTACTACACTATCTACACAGAACATCCCAAGACTGTAATTCTCCTCCAAATGAAGGCAAACAGGCTCAGAGAAGACTAAATAATGTGTCTACTATCACAAACCCTGATGCCACTAGTGTGCCAAAGAACCAAAGGAAAAATAAAGCCTAGTGCAACACAGCCCTGGGTTTTTAAAATTCCATGCAGGCTGAAATACTCAAGCTTTACTGAAATAATGCTTTGGAACACCTACGAAAATAGTCTTGTCTTGCCCTCCTGGGACTGACTACCTCTTAGGTCTTTGACTTCCTAGCATTTCAAACAAACATGGCATTTCTTCCCTCTGAAGTTGACAGCTCTCTGTATCTTTTTCTGGATACTTTTGGTTATGACATGTCTTATCACACAAATCAGAAAATGACCAAAAAGAAGCCATGTTTTATTCATCACAACATCTTTTTCTTGTGGCATTATCTCTCGGGGCCCTAGGCTAGCCTTGAACTTCTAATCTGGAATCCATCTCCCAAGTGAGGGCCACCACACCTGACTCTCATACTATTCTCACCACAACATACTCAGCATGGAAGCTTGACCCATCAGGCTCACGTTCACAAACTACAAGAATTCTCAATACTGAAATGCCAATACAATCCTTTAGCTGTCGGTTGCCTTGATACAGGCTGGTACATGAGCTCAGTTTCATTTAAGATCATAATCACACCTACTGACTTAGAGACCTAACTTCAATATTGTACTTTCATTGTCAGTAACAAGGACCACGGCTCCTCAGAGTGTGGCCCTCCCCACACCAGCAGCAGGAGCAGCTGGGAGCTTGTTAGAAACACAAACATGGCCGGTCATGGTGGCGCACGCCTTTAATCCCAGCACTCGGGAGGCAGGGGCAGGCGGATTTCTGAGTTCGAGGCCAGCCTGGTCTACAAAGTGAGTTCCAGGACAGCCAGAGCTATACAGAGAAACCCTGTCTCAAAAAACCANGTCTACAAAGTGAGTTCCAGGACAGCCAGAGCTATACAGAGAAACCCTGTCTCAAAAAACCAAAAAAAAAAAAAAAAAAAAAAAAAAAAAAGAAACACAAACATTCAAAAGTCCCCACTGTGGGGTCCAGGAATGTATGTTGCCATCCAGGTGATTCTCATGTGAATTCAAATCTGAAAACCACTAAACAAGTTTGGCAGCAGGAGGGCTTCTACCAGTAATCTTAGTCACTGAAAGCTGAGGCAAGAAAGAGAATGGCTGGAGTTCAAGGCCACCCTAGGCAAGAAAGAGAACCACCTGCCCTCAAAGGCCCCCTAGCACCATACCATTAAGAGGAAAAAAAGGGAAAGAGGTAGAGAATTATTTTTAATTATTTAAATTAATTATTTTTAGCTGTTTGCTTAAGCTCAAGTAAGCAAACAGCTAAAAATAATGCTCCCTGCTGGAGACCAACCAGCTGATATATAGCAAACATGTGGGGACAATCAACATAGGGTTCTTTTTGCACTCCACCTTAATTAAGGTACAGTAAGGCATATTAGACACCTGGCTCCTTTTTACAGCTAACACACATCTATTTAAGATCCAGCTCACCCAGCTCACTCTTATTTGGCCTTCATTGCTTTTAAAAACAACCAAACAAGCTAAGCTAAACTGGAAAACAGATAAGCAGCAGAACTTCCAAAGGACAGGGGAAACTACTTAGCATTTAAAAGCCTGGTCAGGGCAAGTGAAAAGCTTATCTACAAAGTTGAGCAACAGGAGGGTTTCAAAAGCTATTCTAATATCTTAATGTATAAAAATGGGGCTAGGAGAAAAATAAGGGAGATATATATGGTCTATAATATGTGCCTTTTAAATGTAGCTTGCTACATTTAAAATAGCTTTAAAATATCTACTGTGTTTCCACTGCAATTATCTTCTTCTAATAACTGGATATTACAAATTAGATGTCCTAGAGCCATTACAAACAACTCAATAAAAAACAGCTCCCTCCTGGAAGGCAAACTGGAGCCACTTACTGCTCCTAATACTGTCTTCTTAGCAAGTGCCCCTCAGATCGTCAACAACTCACTGCAGCTCACCTCCAGAGGTTGCATTCCTACCCAAATCTCTCAAAAAATAAATAAGTGGTAACTGGTGCCTGGCATGGAGCTGCACGCCTGACTCCCAGAATTCTGGAAGCAGAGGCGGGTCAGGGGGAGAATGTTCTCTAAGTCCACACTGCCCTGCTCTTCCCTGCCAAGTGCTGTAAGTTTAGTTCCTCACCTGGCACTACCTACTGGTATTCAGTTAGGGATCCTATCTTCCTTACTGCTCTCCTATTTTCTCTATCTTCCTACCTTTGTCTCAACTTTCCTGAATACATATTCTACACATTTTTGCTCTTTTCAAACTAGGACTCATTTATTCAACTATATTAAAAACCACCTGGTAGCCGGGCGTGGTGGCGCACGACTTTAATCCCAGCACTTGGGAGGCAGAGGCAGGCGGATTTCTGAGTTCGAGGCCAGCCTGGTCTACAAAGTGAGTTCCAGGACAGCCAAGGCTACACAGAGAAACCCTGTCTCGAAAAACCAAAAACAAAAAACAAAAAACCACCTGAGGGTTGGGGATTTAGTTCAGTGGTAGAACGCTTGCTAAAGGCCCTGGGTTCTTAGCTCTGGAAAAGAAAGAAAAAAAGAAAAATAAAAGAACCCCCTGGCACTGGCAATGTGACAGAGACTTAAAACAAACAAACACATGCATTCTTAGTACAGTGAGGAGGAAAAATCACACAAAATTATCATAAAATGTATCACCTGCTGGGGAGGGAGCAGGCAATTGTGGAAGGACATAACAGGATTAGCATCCCTGCCTGACAAGCCAAGGATGCTTTTCTTGAAAGTTGTATCTGTATCAAGAGGATGAGGTCAGGACTAAAGAGATGGCTCAGAAGTTAAAAGCACTAGTTTCTCCTTCCAGAAGACCTGGGTTTGATTCCCAGAACCCACATGGTTGCTTATGACTGCATGTAACTCCAGTTCTACAGAATCCTTTGATACATGTTCTTGGTGCAGACATATATACAGGCAAAACACAGAGAAAATAAAAATGTTTTTGTAAAAAGTATGAGGTGACATCTAAGAGAAGGCACATCACATACTGCAGGAGAAGTGAAAAGGCACCTCAGCTAAACTGTACTGTAAACATCACAGCAAGAATATGTATGAGGCCATGAAGCCTATGAAGCTATGGTGGCACAAGCCTTTAATTCTAGCACTCAAACCACAGAGGCAGATAGAGCTCTGTGAGTTCAAGGCCAGCTTGGCCTTCATAGCCAGGTCTACATACTGAGACTGTCTCTGAAACAAAAAACAAACAAACAAACAAACAAACAATATGAGTCTCTTGAAGAGGCAGATGGAGGTCAGTTGATAAACAGAGAATGAAGTATTAAGGACTTTGGATAAGGTACTATTAAGTAAAAATCTCAATGAACATCAGTGTGGAACACACAAGACTGGAATCTGGGAAATGAGTAGCTAAATTGCTGCTGAATGAACAAAGGGAGTATCACTAAAAGACTACGGGGATTCTGGCCTGGTTACCTACATAGACATTTATATGTATGTGTGTATGCTTACACACACACACACACACACACACACACGAACACACTCTGCTGATAAGCCAATGATTTTAGGCAAGAACAGAGAAAACCTGTCTCAAACTGAAGTCAATGGCAAAAGCAGCTTATACTTTGTTCCTTATAAATTTCTCAAGGAAGAAGAGAAAGTTGGACCATTAGGCCACAAACTGGTTCTCCTAGTGTCCATGTGGTGATGCCTATAGGAGACTTGATAAACTTTCCACCTCACCCTCCTCTTATACAAGAATTGCTCTCTCTCAGTATGTTTTTACAGCTATTGAATTTAGTGAATTCATCTCAGGTAAAATCAAATTTCTCCCATCAAACTCATAGCATTTTAAAGCTACACCTAATTTTTAAAGTTTAAAAATTATGTCTACATTTTTGTGTTTATACTAGGTATATGTATGCACACATATAATATACATATAATATATTCATGTATGTGGGGAAAATATGAACAAAGTATTAGGAAGAAGGGTCTAGAAATAGCTATGGACCTTTTACATTATTTTGCTTTTTGTATAGAATTACATTTCCCTAGAATAGTCTCTAAATGTAAATGCAAGCCACTGGCACGTGCCAGCCTAGGCTACAAAGGATACCCTTTATTCCAACAACACCACCACCACAAATGGAAAAAAGCCTGGACTGGACCACTGATTACTGTGTCTGCGTGAAGACTCACGGTCCGCACTCCTGGAACACACAGAGGGCTGCAGTCGGGCCAGGCAGTCAGTGCGGGAAGCCCTGGGAAAGGGTGAATTCCTGCTTGGGACTAAGGCATGAGAGAAGGAAAGCAGTGCTCTCGACTGGGCCTGGGAATTGGAACCTCACAACTAAAACTGTGACTTCATGGGTTTACACTAGTCAGCTGCTTCAACTAATTCTGTATATGGTGAGTGCTCACCAAAACTGAAACTAACCTAGGTCAAGACTAGCAAGTTACCTAACCAATGCTGCTCAACCTAAATGAGTCGGGTTCACCCATTCAGGTGAACCCCTGAAGAAAGCCAGAGACATGAGGCTCTGCAGTACACTGGTGCAAACTCAAGTAAGACAATGGGTCAGCGTCAAGAGTCCCCAGCACTCTGCCTAGTCCAACTCCAACACTGTTTTCACGCTCACGCTTTTGGGGGATGGGGGGAGGGGGAGGGGCGGCAGCAGCAGGGGTGAAATAGGGTTTCTCTGTGTGGCTCTGGCTGTCTAAACCAGGCTGACCTGCCTCTGCCTGGGATTAAGAGCATATACACCCCCCACACACACACACACACACACACCGGCTCGAGCTCACTCTTCTAACCAGAAAAACAAATGACAAATGATTTTGGACACACTACACTTTTGAACATGGAGGTGTGAACATCAGCTGGATAAGAATGGGGCTTCAGAGAACAAGACAAGATCATATATATATCATATATATATATATATATATAGAGAGAGAGAGAGAGAGAGAGAGAGAGAGAGAGAGAGATGTGTCTCTACACAGTCAGAGAGGAAGCTAAATCAGAGTAATGGCTGAGACTCTTCAGAGTCTATAATTCCTGTTTGTGGGGCACAGACAAAGAGGAAGTTAGGGAAAGATGTGCCTGCTCTCTTAGCTGACATTAAGGCAAGGAGGCAAAATAGAAACCTTTCTTTCTTTCACTTCTCACCACAGTGAAGACTGTTTTGTCATTCCTTCCCTATCAAGCTAGTTCATGCTCTCTTCAAATTACACTTCCATTTGTATACAGGTGTTATCTTCTACAACAAAAATGGTGAAGAAATCAATTGCAGTGGGAGTGGAGGCCTTTCGCACATAACAGTCTAGGCCTTCTCCGATTTCCCCATTTCGACTCTCCATTCTCTCTTGTATCACAGAAACAGTTCATCTCTGACTATGACTGCAGAACACAGTTACCTTAAGCCTCCCTTGGAGCCATTTGTGTGAAGTGTTTTGATTTTATAGGACTGAAGCTTATAAATAGCAACTTTAGTATGAAGAGGCCAAGCATCTAAACCCTGAGTGCAATGGTGCTCCTAAGAATGAGCTGTGAAATGGGGCTCAAACTCAGAGCCTTGCACATAAATGCTAGGCAAGCACTGAGCTGCATCACCTAGGTTTTTTAATCGGGTAGAGAAACAGTGGTCTCAGAAGAATTCAGTGAGTTGTCATGAGCATGAAGTGATGAGCAGGCCTTGTGGACTTCTGAAGAAGGACTCCTGGTTTTTTGGCAGTTCACTCTATTGTTTGTTGCTTCACCCAACCCTACTATTAGACTTGGTTGTTCAAGACCAACAAGCAGTTTAAGAACCCAGGGGGCAGGGGGGTTGGTTTTGGTCTTCATTAACTTACTTGATTCTAAGATTATAAATGTACTAAAGATTGATTAGGTATATAATTTTCTGAAGGGCAAAAAGTTCATAATAGTCAGAAACTTGGCTTTTAGGGTATTCTGTGGATCACCAAAAATGACTTCAGGAACTGTTATGAATTGCATAATTTAGGAAAGTTATGAGTCACATGAGCTTAGTCATGATATCATAGTGAAGTTGCAGCTGGGATGTAGAAGTCACACTTTGATTTCAAAACTGTTTTTCCTTTGTGTTACTTTTAATAAAGAGGATGTGGTAGGTGGAAGAGGAAAAAAAGTAGGTCACAGATTTTGTGTCTGAAACATTCTGAAATTTACCTTAAGGTTAACATACACACAACAATTCGATTTAGATCTCTGAATGAGTCTCTTTCCCTTAAACCATAAACCTTCAAAGATGAATATTATTTCATCTTTATATCTTAATGCCAGGCGTATTTCCTGGCAGCCCCAGCCCCAATATGAGTTCTTCAAATCTTAGATCAATAGATTATACCTATGAGTTTGTGTTTTGTTTTCTGACATACAATGTGCTATACTTGGCTATTAAAATTTAAAAAGAAAGAAAGAAGACAATCCATCCAAGCATTCTGGAGGGAAAGGCTGATTCATGAGTTCAAAGCCAGCCTGGTCTGCATAGAAAGTTCCAGGACAGCCAGGCCTATCAAGTTAGACTGTCTTAAAAATAAATAAAAATTTTTAAATTTCTATGATTTGTTTACATTGCTGAGAATCAATCTAGAAATAATGTAGTTTTCCTCTACACTGATATGACTCTCTAGGATTCATGTTTTTCTTCTACCCCTGGACAGGAAAATAGTAAGGCGTATCAGAACGGTGCAAAAAAATCACCTTACTGTCTCAAATGCAAGAGAATAAATCCTTAATAGCATCCTTAAAATGAAGCATGTCCTTATCTCTATCCATCCTGAAATTACTTCTTTCAGACTGTATCAACTTAGATTTCAGCACTTTCTAACTAGCTCCTTTGTCCTTCTTTAAATTTGTCACATACACAATCCATTTAAAATGCAAACACACAAGAAAGTTATTTGGATACAAACATAAAACACATTCAGTGTCTACTCCAGTCAACCACAACCCTGTTCAGTAAATAAGATGAAAACACAAGGTAAAAAACTAACAAAAGGCTGGGAGTGATGGTGCAAGGTCTTAATCCAGCTCTTGGGAGTTAGAGGTAGACAGATTTCTATGAGTTCAAAACCAGCCTGGTCTACATAGCGAGTTCCAGGCCAACTAGAGATACATAGTGAAACCCGGTCTCAAAACAGACATTTAAAAAAAAGAAAAGGGGGGGGGGGCTGGAGAGATGGCTCAGCGGTTAAGAGCACCAAATGCTCTTCCAGAGGTCCTTAGTTCAATTCCCAGCAACCACATGGTGGTTCACAACCATCTGTAATGGGATCTGATGCCCTCTTCTGGTGTGTATGACAGCTACAGTGTACATACATACATACATCTTTTAAAAAAAAAAAAAAACCATAGGGTTTCAATCTGAATAATAAATAATGACATGATCTTAACTTCACACAATTGGGAATGCGCTGTTTCTCGCTTTGTTATTGATTAGCTGAAATGCCTTAAATGGCAACATTTGCAAGCTAAAAGATTCTAAGACACTTGCTAAGTTCCCTATCGCCAAAACTATTTGACACTTTATTACTGATTAACTGAAATGTCTTAGCCACTTTTGCAAGCTAAAGGATCCTAAGAAACCGAGTAAATTGCTTATCGCCAATTTCAATTCAAAACTTCTAATGCATGCCTTTCCTTATAACCCAATCTCTAAAAAAATTCAAGTAGAAACCCTAAGTTTCTAGGCTATTTAAACGGGTCAGCCCTGGTGATCTGTTAAAAATTGCAAGGAAAGCATTCATCGTGACACGCCAATTCAAGATTTGGCTTGGAAGTTTGAGCCTCAAGATGCAGAAGCACCTCTCCAACAAGACAGTACTTAGGATGACCTCGAAATCCAATGCAAGATTACAAATACAGTCGGAAAATGCCAATGAAACTACTTCAGTCGCCACCTTCCAACCAGGTACTGCATTCAGTACCTCCTACATATATTCAAGTTAGCCTCTGAGAGCCAACAAGTGGAGAGCTTTGGGGCCGTCCTTTCTTCCCAGGATCTTGCTTTCAGCAGAAACACCTAACACCTCAGATTCACTCGTTAGCAAGCAAAGGACCTCGACCAAATCGCACTCCACAAACGAACCATCCATGTGCCAACACCTCTTTTCTAAATATTCCAGAAATAAACCTAGGCCCCTCCCAGGCCCTCGGTCCCTATGGGAGACCCCTCCAGGATGTCCCTCCTCACGGAGAGACAAGCCCATCTCTTTTTCTCTCTCTAAACACCGAGAGCCACACCCCCCTTCCCACACTGAAAACTTCGGGACGCGCCACGGGAGCCCAATATCCCGCCCCCAGCGCCCCGGCGCGTCCCTCCAAGCACTCTTGGGTCAGACAAGTCAGTTTGCTCCCCGAACTCTTACCAAGTCGCGGATGGGAGCCAGAGCCTGGTTCCTCCGGAGGTCGGGGTGCCAGGACGAAAGGCACCAAAGTGGTCAGGAAGAGGAGACGCTGCCTCATGTTCCCGTCCACCACCCCTCTGGGCAATCTTCTCCGAAAGAGCGTTCGGGAAACTGCTCACATTGGGAGCCGAGGTGATCTTCCCAGCACGGCCCTGCAAACTTCTCCCTCCCGCGCCGCCTACAGGGAAGACTCCAGAGCTAGGCTCACGTCCCCGGAAGTGCAGGCGGCGCTCGCTGAGAGCGGCTCAACTCGCTTCCGGCCGCGGGCGGAGACCATCCCGCTGCCCACAGCCGGAAGAAGGGTGCCGTAGAGCATTGTGGGAGGCGTGGCTCGCCCCGCCCCGCCCCGGCGCGGCTTGGCGCGGGCTGAACGCCATCTTCTGGGTTATGTTCCTTCCTGATCCCTCTGGGACCTGCTTGGCGCCTTCCTGGCCTTCAGCTGGCGGCGTCCTAACTCGACCCTCTCTCTCGCCTCTGTCCCCGGGTGACCGCGGGGAAGGAAGGTGGGAGAGGATGGGCAGGTCCTTAGACGGATGCGACCTTCTCCGTCTTTATTGAAGGGACTGTGAAGTCTTGCGTGGGGTCAACTGCCGGATGGGGGCGTGAAGTCGGCCACAGTGCCCTGGGGATCCGCCGGATCGGGTGTGCTGTTCGGCGACTTGCTGGAGACTAGGTCTCTTGTCCCTGAAAATGCTCAGGGGACTGTACATAGACTTCTGCAATGACATTTATTTGCTGCTTGGCTTCTTACTCTAGGCAGAGCCTCCAGGCACCGGAATGCTAATTGCTCACTCCTGTGACCTTCTACACCCTAACTCTAGTTGGTTTCCCTACTCGACCCCTTGTGGTTTTGCAGTCTTTTTTTTTTTTTTTTTTTTAGTTCTGTGTTTAATGTTTGTGGTACTGAATATTAATAGCCCTGGTCAGATTTCAAGTCATCTTCCAGAAAAAGATAAACTGATTTAAATTTGTTCGTTGTGGAATGTCTTGCATCATTTTCAACTGTTCCTAACTTTGAAAAAAAAATTTTTTTTTGGCATGTTAGCTAAATTAGTCTGTAAGACCGAGGTATAAACACTTTCACTAGATACACATTCAAGGAATTCCTAACATAAATAAATAACCCCCCACAAATTAGATGTCAGCTTTTTTATTTTATATTTATTTATTTATTTATTTTTTGGTTTTTCCAGACAGGGTTTCTCTGTATAGTCCTGGCTGTCCTGGAACTCACTTTGTAGACCAGGCTGGCCTCGAACTCAGAAATCCGCCTGCCTCTGCCTCCCCAATGCTGGGATCAAAGGCGTGCGCCACCACGCCCGGCAGATGCCAGCTTTTTAATAATAGAAATGCTATATTTCTCTTGAGTGTTCAAGCTCCATGTCCCCAGGTTTGTAACTTTAGTTGACTGCAGATTATATTGTTTTCGTCTCCTAGCTTTTGTGCAGTTGAGCTATGTTTAGTAAATGCTATTTGAGTGGCTCTCAGCCTTCCTAAGGCTTGGACCCTCTAATACAGTTCCTCGTGTGGAGACCCTGAACCATAATTGTTTAATTGCAACTTCATGACTATAATTTTGCTACTATTATAAACCGTAATGTAAATATCTGACATGCAGGATACCTGATAATGGGACCCGGCTCCCCCAAAGGGATACTGACCCACAGGTTGAGTAACGCTGTGCTAGGTTTTTTTTTTTTTTTTTTTTGGTTGGTTGGTTGTTTTTTTTTTTTTTGGGGTTTTTTTTTTTGGGGGGGGGGTCGAGACAGTTTCTCTGTGTAGCCCTGGCTGTCCTGGAACTCACTCTGTAGACCAGGCTGGCTTCATTGTGCTAATTTTTAAAAAACTCCTGATCCACTTTATCATAACAAGTTTTCAGGATAAGCCCCAATTTTAAGTAGTCTTCTACATTCACAAGTCAGTATTCAAATTATGATTCCAATTTGAAGTTCATCTTTGATTTGACAATAGTCATATCTTTAGGATAATAGAACTCCACATGGGGGAGATAAAGAGCAAGAGGAACATCTCAGAGGGCCATGCTGGATAAAAGCCCGTAGGGCAGAACTGGCACCTACCTAGGTGGTGGCCCATGCCTGCCATCTCAGCACTAGGAGGCTGACACAGAACAACAGCCAGGGCTATGTTAAATCAAGAGTCCCAAAACTGACAGTCCAAGCCTGACCCTCAAGGGTTTATTTTGGGGGGATTTGTTCTAGCAGGAGGAAAAGTATGATAGGCTTTATGAGCTAGGCTCATTTTGGTTTTTTTGTTTTTTTGTTTTTTTTTTTATTTACATTTCAAATGCTATCCCGAAAGTTCCCTATACTCCCCCACCACCCCTGCTCCCCTACCCACCCACTCCCACTACTTGGCCCTGGCCTTCCCCTGTGCTGGGTCATATAAAGTTTGCAAGACCAAGGAGCCTCTCTTCCCAATGATGGCTGATTAGGCCATCTTCTGCTACATATGCAGCTAGAGACTCGAGCTCAGGGGGTACTGGTTAGTTCATATT
>NC_034596.1:19808834-19827506 GCF_900095145.1 Mus pahari
GGGCTAATATCCACTTATCAGTGAGTGCATATCTAGTGACTTCTTTTGTGATTGGGTTACCTCACTAAGGATGATATCCTCCAGATACATCCATTTGGCTAGGCTCATTTTGTAACCCTGCCCAGGCCTTCCTGCTTCAGCCTCCCTGTCGCTAGGATGACAGGGTATGGGCCATCACACTTGGCTACAAGCCTTTATCTTATTCTCAAAGTATTTTTTTTTTAGAGAAAAAAAATCACCCACATAATATCTACCCACTCACCGAGCCACCTTGAAGCCCTGTCTTACCCTACCTGTCATAAAACCTTAATTTGGATGCTTTTTTCTGCTGCTGATGAAAGTTGGTAAAGCTAGCCCTTCAAGAAATATGAATTCTCAAGTCTCAAAAAAAAATGCAGCTTTGTAGTGAGAATTTTAGTTTCTTTTAAAAACCAGTTATGAGAATGTTTTTGTTTTAATCCCAGGTATGAGATAAGAGGCTGCTTCTCAGCAGGTGATTAGGATTTGCCTCATGCACTAGTAGGGGTGTGATCTTTGCTACCTGCAGATAATTTAATTTTGGGGACTCTAGAGATGGGTACAAATGGGAAAGTTCCGAGAGGGCCTGTGGTGGCTTCTGTTTCCCATTGCCTTTGTTACGGTTTGTCAAGTGTCCCTGAGCAGAGACAAGAGGAAACTGGAGATATCCTGACAACCAAGATTGGACTGCCCCAAGAAACGCAACATTCCTAATGAGCAGGAAGCAGCCTATAGAGGTCTACACCCCCCCCCCTTTGCCCTCTATCCTTCTCTCTCTTACCAAGTGAGTAGGAGGTGGTTGGAAGGGATCAGGGTAGAATGAGGCTTGGAAGGGAAGTAGAGGAACCCAATAAGAGTTAAAAAAACAAACCAAAAAAAAAAAAAAAGTGCACCAACACTACTTACATATGACTGTACAAAGTTTAAGTACCAAGAACTCATTTCCAAGGTTTTAGTCTGAACAGTTCATACAAAACCATAAAATCCTTTTAGAAAGAAAAAACAGAAAAACAAACGTACACAAAACTGCTCAGTGAGCCTCACTGACTAACACATTGTCCTTTTGAGATAGGGTTTCATTTTTCCTAGGCTAGCCCTGAACTGATTCTACCTCCTGAGTAGTAGGATTTCAAGTGAGGTGTATACAGTGTCATTTGTGTGGTGTGGAGGTTAAACCAGTGCTTCATGCTTGCTAGACAGGCACTCTACCCATGGAGCTACATCCCCAGACTGGGGGGTTTTAGTGGGCCAGTAAATCAGTCATACTTCCCTTCAGGTTGGAAAAAAGAAAATTGATGTCATTTCATTGAGAAATGAGTCCTAACATTATTTTGAAAAGATCCATTTCTAGAACTTTTTTTTTAAAAGATTTATTTTTTATTATATGTAAGTACTGTCTTCAGACACTCCAGAAGAGGGCATCAGATCTTGTTACGGATGGTTGTGAGCCACCATGTGGTTGCTGGGATTTGAACTCCGGACCTTCTGAAGAGCTCTTACCCACTGAGCCATCTCACCAGCCCCTTCTAGAACTTTTTAACTTTAAATCACCTCTGGAAGACATTTTACAGAATTACCTGTAGTCAGTATTCTGGCTGTGTGCAAAAGTATCATACCTCATACCTATCTGGTGTGCACAAGGAACTGAAGTGGATCTCTCCCTTCTGAAATACCTATCTCCCTTGGGAGCTCAGAGAAACTGGACCACATAAGAAACTAAACAAAGGGGCTGGTGAGATGGCTCAGTGGGTAAGAGCACCCGACTGCTCTTCCGAAGGTCCAGAGTTCAAATCCCAGCAACCACATGGTGGCTCACAACCACCCGTAACAAGACCTGACGCCCTCTTCTGGAGTGTCTGAAGACAGCTACAGTGTACTTACATATAATAAATAAATAAATCTTAAAACTAAATAGAGAATGTTTTCGGGAGGCAGAGGCAGGCGGATTTCTGAGTTTGAGGCCAGCCTGGTCTACAGAGTGAGTTCAGCCAGAGCTACACAGAGAAACCCTGTCTCGGGAAAAAATAAAAATAAAAATCAAACACAAATGAGATCGTGGCTGTTTTAGAAAACCAGGTCATGCTTGTTTTTGTTTCAGATTTTAAAAAATACTTTCGTTTTTGAATAATTGAATTCATACTTACCAGTTACCAGCATCCCTACTATGTGTGTGCAGTAATACATTTTGTAAAAACTAAGAAATCAGGGACTGGAGAGATGGCTTAGCAGTTTAAAATACTATGTCTTGGAGTCAGGGTCCCAACACACCCACTCACAGTTCCAGAGCATCTGATGCCCTCTTCTGGCCTCCAATGGCACCAGTATTGTGGGAGTTTTGGGGGGGTCCAACTTGGGGTTCAATGATACACAGAGACATCTGTATGGTATAAGGCTGTTAGCTGTTTGCTGGAGCAGCCCCTCAGCTACCCACCCAGTTCCACCAGGCTCCCTGTCGAGCTCCCTTCTGCTTCCTCCTTCTGTCCCTCTACCCCAGCTCAAGCCACCAGCTGTTTATCAAAGGTCACACTCCTTTCTCCTACAAAAAAATCCACTATCAGCATAGTGGATTTTATACACACATACATTTGCATATATACACATGCATATATACATATGCAATATATATATAACTTACCCACACACACACTGTATCAACTGCCTATGAAAGTGTGTCCTGTATTCTAAATTGTTAATGCTGTGCTGGTAGCACCAGGTGCTGGTAAGATATGTAAAGGGTTGTCACTTCTACACCTGCCCCAAAAGAGCATTTTCTGAGATTATCATATTAGAAAGTAAACTACTGTAGGGAAGGTCATGGAAGGTCATGTTGCCGTCAATCTGAGATATGCCCTGAGCATGGTCCTGCTGCTGATTGGCTGAGAATGAGTAAGCTGTGGAACTGATGCTATAACCAACTATATATCTCATTCATGTGTGTGTGTGTGTGTGTGTGTGTCTGTGTGTGTGTCTCCTAGCCTGCTTTTATGTATATGCAGAAGAACCATATGTTAATATAAGGCAAATATTTGGGTTCAAAGGCATTCTGACAGGATAATGCCAAGAGATAAGTTATTTCCCTCAACTTCTGAATTCTGGGGTTAAGTCATATGATTTAACTGTCTTCCCTGGTCCCATTTTGGCTTGAAGGAATACAATAAAATCCATTAGTAAGTTTAATTGTTGCCCAGCAATTTAACCTCCTTTGTCTTCGTCCAAGGCAAGTAGCTATGTCTCTGTCCCTCAGCTTCTTCCCTCTCATCCTATTTATTGGTGGAGAGCCTTTCATAAATCATAAGACAACACATGCTAGGAGACTGGAAAGACAATTTAAAAAAAAAAAAAAGAAAGATTAAGTTTTAGATAACAGGCCCTGAAAAAACAGGTCAGAATCTAGAAGTGGCTTTTATCTTTGACAGCAATCAGATATTTTAAACAGATGTTGGTTTGGTGGTGGTTGTTATGAAATGTAACACGTCAAATAGGGGGTTATGTGGTGGGTCCCTGCCAAGGTGTCCCTGAGACAGATCTGGTGTAAGGGAGGTTTATTTAGGGGAAGGAAGGCGAGTGAGGATATGGAGAAGGGGTAGACAGGCGGAAGTAGAGCCAGCCATGAGAACAAAGGATAGAAAGAACAGAAAGAGGGAAAGAGAAAGGCTAGCAGGGAACAGAAAGAGGAGAGAGCTGGGGTAGACATCATTCTATATGTCAGGCCACAGGCAGGTGAGCAGGTAATGACGTAAGCTGTTGCTAGGTCCCTGGGATGAGCCTAGTGGGATTGCCTGTAACTAAGCCAATGGTGTTCCTCCCTGTTGATTTTTTTTTAATTATTTATTTATTTATTTTTTTGAGACAGGGTTTCTTTGTGTAGCCCTGGCTGTTCCTCCCTGTTTAATGCTCAATATACTTATTAAAGTTTACGTGTAGAAATTCCTGGCTACTGGAAGGCAAGCCCATCCATCTTGTGAGGAACAATTTATTCATAATGACACAGGATCTGGGGAACATCTAATGCTGTAGATTCCATGGCTCGAACAGTGAACATTCACATTAACACTGCACTGGGAAGCATGACTAGAGATGGCCAAGATTTGTCCGTGAGAACATTTAGGATCTAGCCTAGGCAAAAGCATTCAATGTGTATTCAGATGATGCATGTGCCACAGTGAAAAGCCCACATAGTGGGGCTTAGGTGTCCTCTAATTCTGATTCTGTATGATCCTTGTGCAATGTGATATGCTTTGGACCAACTAGTCAGTCACCCTGTTACCAATTAAACATTGGCTGTATAAGGTGGAGTCCTTGGCATTTGATTACTCTTGGTTGGCATTTTACTTGATTCCAGAAAGAACTTAAAAGCAAACATCATTTAAACTTGTTAGTAGGATAATGAGAGCTTTAGTGTAGAATGTGGTTGCCATTTGATTGTTAGTTTCATGCCTCATGTTCTATCTTATTTTCATTTTCTAGTTGTGGCCACTCTTCGGCTCAAAAGAAGTCTTCCATGGAATACTAGTGTAAAACATTGAGCACCAAATATTCCTGAACTGGGACTGGAGAGACGGCTCAATGGTTAAGAGCACTGTCTACTTTTCCAAAAGACCCATGCTCAATTCCCAGCATCTACATGGAGGCTCACATCTCTAACTCCTATTCCAGGGAATCCTAGGCCCTCTTCAGACAACCAAGCAGGCATGCTATACAGAGAGACAAAGCTCTCATGTACATAAATGAAGCTAAACATTTTGAAGCTACTCCTGAATCATCTAGTAGCATCCTTTTGTCTTGCTGATTGAAAGAGGCTTAGTTATCATCTCCAGGTATTTATGGCTGGAGTGACAGTCTAGGGTTTCTAATGTCCAGTCCAGGGCACGTTGCCTGCATCTAGCTCCTGACAGTGAACCCTGGCTGAGACAAGCTAGCTTTTGACTATCACCTGACCAGTGAAATGAGTGTGGATCCAGTTGGTAAGAGGACCGTTCTAACCTAGCTAAAAGAACAGCTGGAAAGCCAGGCATCCACTAATGTCATCTCTACCACCTCAGAAACAGGCTATTCAAGTTGAGCACCTAATGCAGAGCTCCAATGAGGTCTGTTTTGAGAGATGTGAGAGAAGCTATGCTCTTCTAGTCAAGAGCTGTTGGGCAGAGGAGCAGTTGCCCTTGGGATCTGTTTCAAACAGAGAGGAGATGGCCTAAGTTAGGTATGAAATGCCATCTCATTTTAAGGAGGGAGAGTTCTCAAAGTTAATCTCATTGACGTGTTTGTCAGGCTTTTGGGGTTTGCTCCATGCAGGAAGCTGCACCACTCCCCCTCTGTAAATGCAGTGTTTCCATCAGTGCCAAAAAGGCAGGTGAACTTTCCCTGGAAGTCCAACTGACCTCATTTCCTCTCCCAGATTGCTCCCAGATTTCTTCCCACAAATAGAAGGAACTGATAAAACAGATATTTAAGGCCCAGGGAAGGCTGGTGAGATGGCTCAGTGGGTAAGAGCACCCAACTGTTCTTCCGAAGGTCCGGAGTTCAAATCCCACAACCACATGGTGGCTCACAACCATCCATAACAAGATCTGATGCCCTCTTCTGGAGTGTCTAAAGACAACTACAGTGTACTTACATTAAAAAAAAAAAAAAAAAAAAAAAAAGGCCCAGGGCCTACCTTCCTTCCAAGTTGTTCATAAACTAAAAAGAAAACCTGTCAGATGGACTGGGGAAATGGCCAGTTAACAGCATTGACTGCCCTTCCCAAGAACCAGGGTTCAGTTAGTTCCCAGCATCAACACTGCTGCTAACAATTGTCTGCAACTTCAGTTTCAGAGGATCTGACACCCTCTGCTAGCCTCCATGAACACTGTGCCTGGACATAAAGGCAAAATGCCCACAGACAAAATAATAAAATCCTGTCCTGTTTTTATTGCCTACATACCATACCCACTCCAGTAGTGACCCTCAACAGGTCTGAAAACCTGGATGGCAGTCCTGAGGCAAATGAGTTTCAAGGAAACTCAGCCTCCTGGAACCTTGCATTCTCATAGCTAGGAATGCCCCAGATTTGTCCCTGCAATTTCTTGGAGGGTCCTGCATGCTTTCTTACAGTATTTTACTGGATAAGAGTTAGAAATCATATGCAAGTATTTACCAAGGCCTAGGAAACAGGGGGGTTGTGGTATTGCATTATTCATGAGGTCTGCTAGAGCAGAACCCCCTGGTGCTAGCTTTCCCAAGGCTCAAAGGAGTAGCACAAATTGTGACTAGGGTGTGAAACTCTTACCTGTCTTTAGCTGACCCTAAGCAGAGCTGTTTTACTTTTACTGTAAACATTACCTGGCACCTGTAAGTCCTTTTGAAATCATTCCTCTGTTTTGTGTCAGATAACTTCAATGTACTTTGCCTGCTGCGACATCCTACCCCTTTATTTTCTGTATTATTTAAGATTAGTGTTCACTTTGTGAAATACACTCAGTTTTTCCTCTCTCTCTCTCTCCTCTCTCTCTCTCTCCCTCTCTCTCAGACTGTCACTCGCCAAATCCTTGCTCATCTGCAATCGAGACCCTGTTCCACGTTCCACACAGATAGGAGACCCCACAAAGGAGGTAGTCTGCAGCACCTACATATTTTGAAGTCCCTGATGGCTGGGCAGTGGTGGCATACACCTTTAATCCCAGCGCTTGGGAGGCAGAAGCAGGCAGATTTCTGAATTCAAGGCCAGCCTGGTCTACAGAGTGACTTCCAGGAGAGCCGGGGCTACACAGAGAAACCCTGCCTTGAAAAACAAAACAACAACAACAAAAAAGTCTCTGCTGAAACTTGGCAGTCTACAAAGACTGGAAAATCTCTAACTAAAGCAGTTAACTCATACAGTCTGACCCATGCCCTCCCTTCAGATAGGTATAACGAAGGTATATGGTAGAACCAGGCTGGGCTGGTGAGATGGTTCAGTGGGTAAGAGCACCCGACTGCTCTTCCAAAGGTCCGGAGTTCAAATCCCAGCAACCACATGGTGGCTCANAACCATCCNTAACAAGATCTGACGCCCTCTTCTGGAGTGTCTGAAGACAGCTACAGTGTGCTTACATATAATTAATTAATTAATTAATTAATTAATTAATTAATTTAAAAAAAAAAAAGAACCAGGCTGGCATTGCTTTCACTCTCTAGTGCCTCCCAACTATGAGGTACAGATGGGCGACACCACGCTCAGGTATCTGTGAACATTTAGCTAGTACCCAATACATATCACTCTTGGGTTGTGTTTTTTTAATGGGGTAGCCAATCCCTGGAACTCTTTATAAAAGCCAGACTGGCCTGGGACTCATACTCACCTACCTTTGCCTCCCAAATGCTAGAATTACAGTCATGTACTACCTCATCCAGCCTAATAGATGTAACTCTTAGATGACAATCTTGAACAGCATATTATAGATTAGGATGTTATGGTCAGTGGTTACTACACGTTAGCATAGGCAGAGTTAGGTCATGATGATACAGAATATATTGTCAAAAATATAAATTCATAAATGAAGGGAGCTAGAGAGATGGCTCAGCAGTTAAGATAGCCCAGTGTGGTGGCGCACGCCTTTAATCCCAGCACTTGGGAAGCAGAGGCAGGTGGATTTCTGAGTTCGAGGCCAGCCTGGTCTACAAAGTGAGTTCCAAGACAGCCAAGGATATACATAGAAACCCTGTCTCAAAAAACCAAAAAAGAAAAAAGAAAAAAAAAAAAAGAGCAGTTAAGATGGAGGCTTTTCCAGAGGACCCAGGTTCAATTCCCAGCACCCACATGGCAGCTCACAACTTTAACTGCAGTTGCAGAGAACTCTGACATCCTCACATAAACATGAATGCAGGAAAAACACCACTTCACAGCAAGTTATACTATTTCCTAAAAACTCATTAATGAGGGAGAGTCTTTTTTTTTTTTTAAAGATTTATTTATTTATTATATGTAAGTACACTGTAGCTGTCTTCAGACACACCAGAAGACGGTGCCAGATCTCGTTACAGATGGCTGTGAGCCACCATGTGGTTGCTGGGATTTGAAATCTGGACCTTTGGAAGAGCAGACGGGTGCTCTTACCTGCTGAGCCATCTCACCAGCCCCAGGGAGAGTCTTGAAGTCATTTGCATTACCAGTAACTGCTGCAATACTTAGTACCCCTCCCTACCTTCTGGGAAGGGTCTCTTTGTGCAGTCCAGCCTCCCAAGTGATTTATAAGCATGTGCTAACACACAAAGCAAGGAAACTCTTGACCAACAAGAAACAGTCATTTCTTCTCTGGGTCCTCATTTTTTTCTTTTTCTTTTGTTTGGTTTTTCGAGACAGGGTTTCTCTGTGTAGCCCTGGCTCTCCTGGAACTCACTATGTAGACCAGGCTGGCCTCGAATTCAGAAATCCGCCTGCCTCTGCCTCCCGAGTGCTGGGATTAAAGGCGTGCACCACCATGCCCAGCTCTCATTTTTTTCTGATTTATTTCATCAGAAAAATTTTCCCCCACTGTATTCTATCAGAGGATGCTAATTAGAAGCAAAATCACTGCTTAATAAACTTTTCATTCCCAAGTTAGTAATTTTCTTTTTGTGTCTGTGTCCTTGATGATCTAGGGCAATAGGACTGCTTGGTACACTTGACTGTTTTCACTTATTAGTACCCTCCAGTCTTAAATTAGGCTGTCCTGATGTACCCAGGACCTTTTGCGTAACCCAGTCCTCTACACTTGGAAATTCTTGCATGTAATGGCTCACAGGCAGGTGAGGTTGTGCACTTTTATAGCTAAGAAAGGTGAAGCACGTTTTAAGGTGGCAGCTATAAAGTTGTCTGGATAAAAGTTCTACCTAATACTAGACCAGGTTCTCACCCCTAACAAACCCTTCAATGAATACATATAAAAGCCAGAGAGCTTGACTTCTAGACCTGTCTCACCTATCCACCACTCGAGCAAACCATCATACTTAACACTCATCAAATCTAATTTCAAAAAAGGTTAACAGCATCTCCCTATTGATTTTCTTAGCTCTAAAGTTGTGGTGTTGCTACATAGGTCTCAGTTCTATGAGTAAAATAGATCAATTTTCCAAGATTCATGAAGGGGTCCAGAGATCTGGAAAAAAAAAAATCACAGATCATGGAGAATAGCTGAAACACAGGGCCTGCAAAGACCCTAGGGATAAATTAGAGGAAGCATGCTTAACACTAACTCCAGATGGGGGGAAAAAAAAAATCCAAAATGCTAGTAATGCCTGCAGAAATTGAACAACATGCAGTCTACTATCCTTTAAAAGCTCCTACTATTGGGGTAGAATGATGAGGTGACTGTGTAGCTCAGATTTTTGCAAGAAAAGGGAGCCAACTTGGGGGAGGGAGGGAGCACATCAACTGTGGCACCAAAACACCTTGCCCAGAAGTTACAGCTCCCACACCCAACCACCCCCAGCAGCTGCACTCACTGAATACAATGTACCCTCATTAAAAGATTTAAAGTGGACTCATTCCAATTACAGGGCTGCAAGTTCTGTATCCTTGCTACTAAAAAAAAACCAGGCTGAAAGTTTCAGTTAGCTATATATCAAGCTCTTAGAAGGCTCCAGTGCTATTCCACAAAGTACTTACCAAAAAAAAAAAAAAAATGTTGAGTATGAGTCGTCTTTTTTTTTTTTTTTTTTTTTTTTTTTTCGGTTTTTCCGAGACAGGGTTTCTCTGTATAGCTCTGGCTGTCCTGGAACTCACTNTGTANANCAGGCTGGCCTNNAACTCAGAAANCCNCCTGCCTCTGCCTCCCAAGTGCTGGGATTAAAAGGCGTGCACCACCATGCAGGGCTGAGTCTTTGACTGTAGATATATGCATGGCCCGTGCCTGTGGAGGTCAGAAAAGGACAGCCATTGGAATGGAGTAATAGTTTTGAACAGCCACAGAAGTTCTGGGAACCAAACTCAAGTTCTCTCTTAAGAGCAGCAAATGCTCATATTCATTGGTTTATCTCTCCAGTTCCTAAATGCACATTTTTAAAAAAATATGGTAACAGATTTCTATCACACACTATCGACTACCAGGCATGGTGATGTTATACTCTTATAATCCGAGCACACAGGAGGATCAAAAATTTGAAGGCAGTTTGGGCTGCATAGAGCATGTTTCAAACAAATAAAAACATCCTAACAACTAGGTCTGGTGATATGGCTTTATTAGAATATTTATCTAGAATATATGCGTTCAAGCTTAAACCCGAACACAAGAAAAAAAATTAAATTAATTCCAGTAAGAACAAATGTCTACACTAAATTTATTAGCCCTCAATCACCCAGTGCCTCAAACCTTCCAGGTTTTGACTAATTGCAGTAACATTTGTTCTAGTCACAGGGTGTGAACAGCAAGCCAGGCTGACCAGAATTCACAATAGTCTGGCCTTTGTTGGAATTACACATGTATGCCACTACATAAACTGATTTCATTTGAGGATCTTTGAGAGTCTTAGCCTGTGGCAGCCGAGGCTGACATGGAAGCATGTATATAACCCAAGCTAAAATAAAATTTGAGAGCTGCCTGCTTCAGCATCCAGTGTGTAAGAATTACTGGCATGAGTTATTATGGCTACCAACTATACTGAAACTTGTAGTAAGATCTACAAGAGAATTTTACTCAGGTCTCAAACCCAACCCCACAATACTCTGTATCTCATGTAAGCCCCTAAATTAGAATCTCTCTGCAGTTAGTCAAATAACTCAGTAATTAAGAGCACTTGCTGCTTCTCCAGAGAACCCAACTTCAATTCTGAGAAGCCACAATAGGTGCTACCCTCTTCTGGCTTCCTTGGGTCACACACACACACACACACACACACACACACTCTCTGTTTTGTTTTTCATCGTTTTGTCTGAGTTGGAGAGATGGCTCTGGTTAGAGCACATGCTGCTCCGGTAGAGGTCCCAGGTTTGGTACCCAGCAACCACATGGCTGTTTACCATCTGTAACTGCAGATCTAAGGGAACCAATGCCTCATCAGGCCTCACAGGTACAGCATCATAAACTGCCTCTCTGGCACTTGAACAAACCTTAAGTTTTGCCACAGCATCAGTCTGAACACAACAGTAGTCTTGAGGCAAGACTGATATACTGCAGGAAAATGTTTGAATAATTGCCATATATTCTTCTGAGAATGTGTTATTACTACTTTCAAAAAAGGGAGTCTTAGCCAGGCGTGGTGGTGCACACCTGTAATCCCAGCACTCGAGAGGCAGAGGCAGGCGGATTTCTGAGTTTGAGGCCAGCCTGGTCTACAAAGGGAGTTCCAGGACAGCCAGGGCTACACAGAGAAACCCTGTCTTGGAAGAAGGGAAAAAAAAAAAAAAGCCCATCTTGAAACACAAAACAAAAAAGACAAAGATACTCATTGCTTAGCACAATCTGCTCCCATGTCTCTCAGGCTGTAGGTGGGAAGGTTCCAACAATGCCCCTATAAAATTCTTTCTCTGGAATTGTTAAAATTAAAACAACTCATTTCTAGCCCTAGGATGTGAAATTCAAGTCAATTTAGGGAGAAAATCCTTTAAAGATCACTTGAGGGGCTGGAGAGATGGCTCAGTAGTTAAGAGCACCGACTGCTCTTCCAAAGGTCCCGAGTTCAAATCCCAGCAACCACACGGTGGCTCACAACCATCCATAATGAGATCTNANNCCCTCTTCTGGAGTGTCTGAAGACAGCTTACAGTGTACTTACATACATACAATAAATAAATAAATCTTTAAAAATATATATATATATATAAATGTGGGGTGGAGTACAGAGACCAAACCACACTTTAGAGGCTGCTCAGTTAGCCCATTATTTATTGGCTCAAGAGTCTCCCAATTCAAATTCACAAAGTCTCAACTTCTTTAAGATATTTGTAATCTCAAAGAGAGTGGTCCTGCTAAATGTCTCGGAGGGGTTTTCCCCCTTTAGGGGCTCTATGATCAAATGAGCTTTCTAAAATTAAGGCTTGTTTTGAAACCAGCTCTCACTATGTAGCCCAGGCTAGTCAAAGTTAGCTGCCTGCCTCTACCTTCCAAAGTGCTGGGATTAAGGGCAGGCACAATGCCTGGCTATCATCCATTTACATCCCAAGCTTCATTTAAAAGCTGTTAGATTCTTCTGGTTTCCTCAAAAAACAAGTAAGGAGCAGGGAATGTCCACAAGTGAAAGATGTTCTGTACAAGGCTCTAAGGGAAGGGAAACAAGAAAGGAACAGAAAAAAACAACAAAAAAAAAAAAGTAAGGGCAAAAAGCAGAAGCCAGAGAGCAAGCACAGGGCAACCATGAATGTAACCCTAGGCCATGTGCATGGTTTACAAGAGGACAGACTTACAATGCTGTATTTTTTTCCTTTCAAATCATGTTGCCTTGAAGATCATTTCTCAAATACTTAATATTTAAAAATCACTGGGCTGGAGAGATAGCTCAGTGGTTAAGAGCACTGCCTGCTCTTCCGAAGGTCCGGAGTTCAAATCCTAGCAACTACATGGTGGCTCACAACCATCAGTAATGAGATCTGATGCCCTCTTCTGGTGCATCTGAAGACAGCTACAGTGTACTTAAATATAATAATAAATAAATCTTTAAAAAAAATAAAAATAAAAATCACTGACATAAAACATCATTTTGAGTGTAGACAGAATCCTCACTAAGTGGGTTATCTGAAAACTAGATACTCCTGATGCTCACATAACTGAAGCCCAATTCTAACACCAGCCAAGGCACTCATCATCACATCACTTTATTTCATATGACACCTAACCAGATTATCATTACATCTGAGGAAGATGACCCATGAGGCTATCTGGAGAAATATAGTCCAATTTTTAGTGCCTGGAACCTTAGACAAGTGTACCACAATGCAGAAATACGGGTATCACCACTACATGTTACATAAAGAGAAATATCAAAAAATGTCAAAAAGTAGTAAATTCATCTGTTCCTTAAAATACGGGTATGCAATTGTTACAAAGCCATAATAAATGGTTTTATAAAATGTAGTTTTATTATGTTACTCTGCTGTTACATAGGGCATAACATTTTCACAAGGCTTTTTTGGGACTACAGTCAATGATTAGCAAACACACAATATAGTGGTCCAACTCTCTAAAGAACAGTCACTGGACAAACCGGATACCCTCTCACATGTGCACAAATCTGCATGGAAAAGTACTAAAGTTTAGACTTGGACTTGTGTACTTTATTTCTCCTTTCTAGTATATTAAGAAAGGACATGCATTTAAATTTGCCCAAAGCAATGCTTGTATTCTGGCAGCAACATGCTACTTCTATCACAAGGTAAAGTGAATACCAGAGCTACGAAGGCAGGAGGTGTAAGTGAATTTTTATTGGGAAGGAAGTTTTCAACTTAAACAGCAGCAAATGAAGAATGCATAAGGAAATTCCCTGTTGTCACAGACAGATGTAACCTCTAGAATATGTGACACAGGAGACATTTCAATCTGTGACCCCAAGCCCGATGCATTAAGCGCTTTCCCATTCAATCTAACACTTCTGGATTCCTACTAAAAAGGAATTTGTTAATAAGAGCATGGAAAAGTTGCTTCTGAAAGAAAACCCCCAAGAAGGTTCAGAAAAGGAATGTAGAAATCAAGAAGTTGTTATACAATTACTTTAAATTGTAATGCACTACATTTTCCATATCTTCACAGTAATACAAAACACAGTCACTTGCAGAACTGGTTCAGATTACTTAAATACCAAATGTGCTGTCACTCCTCTACACAAGTGTCTGGAAGTTACTCGTGTTTATATGAAATGAAGCTATTGATACTTTTCTACAGCAGTAACTGCACACCAGGAAGGCGGAGACAACACAAACCAAGGGATGGAGTTTTCCCAAAGCTGCAGTGTGAAAAGACTATAAACAGTTGATCCCATACACATGAATGGGCTTCCTTGCTAGAGGAAATCCAAGTGGAATAAGGAATGGAGATGTAAAAAGGTTTTGAGGGGAAGGAGGTTGGTTCCCTGGAGGCCTTTAGTTTTCAGCCCCCTCTGCTGCATCACATTCTTCTCCTGCACTGTCCGATGTCCATAACTACAGAAGAAGAAAAAGAGAATCATGTTAAGTTATTACTTCCATCTAGACATTAAGTCCCTTAAAACGCCAATCCTTTAAGCAAGAAGATGATCAAGACTGTCCTTTCTCAACCTGAGATCTATCATCCCTTTATAACATAACCTAACAGACATTTACAATGCCACACAACGGCATACATTCATATATGTTTGTACTGTCGGCAGTATCTATCACTCATCTACAGGTTCCTCATTGAGGTCCTGCTCTGACTGTCCTCAAGAATGGATTATAACATGTGTATCAAATACATACTTATACCCAAGTTGTTCTGGTCATGGACTTTATCATAGCAATGGAAAGCAGACCAAGACAGTTCCCAATACCAACACAAGTAAAGTAATAAAACTGTAATTACAGAATATACAAAGTGGTGAGAATTTCATGTTCTTCATTCTCAATAGTGAAACATTTTCCTTGAAAGCAGTGTTTAAATATAATTTATGAGACTAATAAAGCAAGAACTATATAAGGAGAAAAATCATGGTCTTGGTAACTGTTTCCAAGTACATGAAAGGGTAACAGAAAAAGCAACAGAATTACTCTGTACCGATAAAAATTTAAATGGTGGTGGGTGATAAAGGCTATAGACATAGCATGAATGTGTGTATTAACTGAATGCTAAAACTAGAGTATTTCAAGATGTCTCTAGTTGAGGCTGAAAAGAGGAAGCAAAATATCAACCGTTAATACTAACTGCAATCAGTTCAGAAAACACAATTTATCAACACTAAGATGCTACTTGCAACTTAAGAAAAAGTAGGCTTGGGATGTTAAGATGGCTCGGGGGTAAGAGCATGGACTGCTCTTCAAAAGGTCCTGAGTTCAAATCCCAGCAACCACATGGTGGCTCACAACCACCCATAATGAGATCGGACGCCCTCTTCTGGTACATCTGAAGTCAGCTACAGTGTACTTATGTACAGTAATAAATCTTTGGGCCGGAGGGAGCAGATTTGACTGGAGAGAGCAGAGGTCCTAAAAATTCAATCCAATGACACGAAGGCTCAAAACCATCTATACAGCTACAGTGTACTCACGTACATTAAATAAATAAATCTTAAATCCGAAAGAAGAAAGAAAGAGAAAGAGAGAGAAAGAAAGAGAGAGAGAAAAAGAAAGAAAGAGAAAAAGAAAGAAAGAGAAAGAGAAAAAGAAAGAAAGAGAAAGAGAAAAAGAAAGAAAGAAAGAAAGAAAGAAAGAAAGAAAGAAAGAAAGAAAGAAAGAAAGAAAGAAAGAAAGAAAGAAAGAAAGAAGGGAAGGCTCTTTTTTTTTTTTTTTTTTTAAACAGTTCCATGTGAGGTTTATTGAACTGGGAAAAGGGCAAGGTGGCGGCGGAAAGAGAAGACGGGCAGAGAGCAAAAAACTAGGCTCTTAGATTATCTTAAATCACTACTAAGGGGACTGGTGAGATGGCTCAGTGGGTAAGAGCACCCGACTGCTCTTCCAAAGGTGCAGAGTTCAAATCCCTGCAACCACATGGTGGCTCATAACCATCCGTAACAAGATCTGACTCCCTCTTCTGGAGTGTCTGAAGACAGTACAGTGTACTTACATATAATAAACAAATCTTAAAAAAAAAAAAAATAATAAAGTCACTACTAAGGTAAACAGCTAGTCCTGAGTCCATGAAGGAGCTTACGTCAATTCACAGGAAAAGTTAGGAACATTTAAGAACACGCAGCGCTTTCCTGATTCCCTTTTTCATAAATGCATCATCTGCTCAGGAGAACTGAACAGATATGGAACTTTAAAAACACTGTAATATTAATACCATGTAGTGAAAGTGAAAGCCACAGCAGCACAACCAGATGCTGGGAAAACTATGTATTAAAAAGCAACCTTCCTCCTGTTCTTTCTCTCTTCAGTCTAAGATATTACCCTATCAAATTTACTTGAACACAGAAAATGACTAAGTTCAAGCTTCACCATTTCTCAATTATTTCCTGTTATATACTTTGTTTGGGTCTGAAATGTCCCCACAGGCTTAAGTTAAAGTCTCAGCTCCTCAGACTGCACTTTTAGAGAGGCAGTACAATCCTTTAGAGGAGGTATCAAGTTAGAGAAAGCTGGGTCATCGTTGGAGCACCTTTGAAGGACACTGACAGGTCTCTTTCCTGTGGCTGCCAGGGGAGATGCAGGCCTTCACCTCATTGAACCTGTCAAGCTGTACAACACAACGCACCCAAGCTACTACTGTGACTGAAACCTTTAAACTCGTGAATCCTAAACTCAACATTGTTTTAAAGTTGTCTAATCCAGTTTGTCACAAGGACAGAACACTAATGCATCCTTTACCTACTGCTTAAGAATGAGGAAGAAAAACCAAAGGAAGAGATAAAACGGGCTTTAGCTTACAAGCAAAGGTAAACTTACACATAGGCTTAGCCTGTGTCAGTTCTTTTCATTTTTGTAAACCTGACAAAACCCAAAGTCATCTGGATAGAGGGAACCTTAACTTAAGCAATGCCTCCATCAGATTGTCAACATTTTCTCGATTAATGATTGGCATGAGAGGGCCTAGCTTCACTATGGGAAGGAAGTGTCACCCCTGAGCATGTACTTCTGGGTTATAAAGAAAGCAGATTACATCAGTCGTGGAAACAAGTGAGTAAAAGCAGCACTCCTCCATGGCCTCTGCTTCAGTTCCTGCCTCTAGGTTTCTGCCCTGACTTCCCTCTTCTTTTGAGACAAGATTTCTTTCTCTGTGTAGTCCTGGCTATCCCGGAACTCATTTTATGTGCCAGGTTGACTTCAACCTCACAGAGATCCTCCTGCCTCTGTCCTACGTGCTGAAATTAAAGGTGTGTGCCACCACCGCTCCTAACTTGGCTCCATGCTGGAGTATAAAATTTAAACTGAAATAAATTCTTCTCTTCCCAATACTTTTTTAATCAGGTTTTTACACTGCAATAGATTGCAAAATAGGAAACCCTCTATCAAAAAGTCAAACACAACAGAAAAAAAATTAAACCTTTATAGGCACGGATATGCTGCCTGCATACTATGTGTGTGCAGTGCCCATGGGAGGGGTGTTGGGTTCCTTAGGACTGGAGTTAGTCCACTGTGAATCACTATGTGGGCATTGAGACTCAAACCCAGGCCCTCTGAGATAGCAACTAATGTCCCTAACCACTGAATCATCTCTCTAGCCCTCCAAGTAAACTTTTAGTAAAATAAGGAGATTGCAACACATATTGAATCTCTAATTTGTTGTATCTTATTTACCCAAAGAAAAGAAATACTAGAACTACACAAGCTCTCTACATTAACTGTCACCAACACGTTCCACTAAGTCTAATAGCAATGATAATACTGTGTTCCTACAGTGCAGTAACTTTCATAGAAAGCATAGAAAGGTCTGATAAAATACTTTGTCATCATGAAGACATTTCTCCAAATTTTGTAAGAGACCATAGCTCTAGTCCTACAGTAGTGGTGCACACCTTTAATCCCATCACTTGGGAGGCAGGGCAAGCAGATCTCTGGGAGTTTGAAGCCAGCATGGTGATTTCCAGAGTGATTTCCAGGACAGCCAAGGAGGCTACTCAGAGAAACCCTGTCTCAAAAATGACAATAAAAAAGAGGCTATAGCTTTTCTATAACTCTGCCCCCAAAAAAGGAAGTTACTGTTGTTTCTGAAAACAGACTTTTAATAGTGAACAACTCACTGTTAAGTTGTCTCTAAGCAACTGCATGATGAGGGTGCTGTCTTTGTACGAGTCTTCGTTCAGTGTATCAAGTTCTGCGATGGCCTCATCAAAAGCCTGGTAAAGTTAACAGTCATAGTAAGTATTATACATTCAGTACAGCAACAGAAGCTAGCCAGTCTGCAAAATACAACCGTGTGTACAGCCACATTACACTACAGGGTAACACTATGGAAGTACTCCCTTGGAGACCCAGTTTAAGAATGTGAGGGTTCCTCACTTCAAGTCCCACTCCCCTGCCCCCATGCCCCAATTCCGGAGAGTTCTGGCCTCATCTTTCCTCACTAAAGCTATACTTGCAGTTTCTTAAAAGAAAGGGGGGTGTGCTGGTGAGATGGCTCAGCAGTTAAGAGCACTGACTATTCATCCAGAGGTGCTCAGTTCAATTCCCAGCAACCATGTGGTGGCTCACAACCACCTATAATGGGGTCTGATGCCTTCTTTTGGTGTATCTGAAGACAGCTACAGTATACTCATATACATAAAATAAATAATCTTTTTTTTGTTTTGTTTTGTTTTTTCGAGACAGGGTTTCTCTGTGCAGTCCTGGTTGTCCTGGAACTCACTCTGTAGACCAGGCTGGCCTTGAACTCAGAAATCCGCCTGGCTCTGCCTCCCAAGTGCTAGGATTAAAGGCTTGCACCACCACTGCCCGGCTAACATAAATAATCTTAAAAAAAATTTAATATAACCTGAAACTCACTCTAAATATTTACAAACACTTGTTGGTTGTATCACAAGATACACAGTACATTAAACAACACTTAATATAATTCTTAAAAGAACTGGTGTACTGACTGCTCTTCCAAAGGTGCAGAGTTCAAATCCCAGCAACCACAT
>NC_034596.1:19827861-19830265 GCF_900095145.1 Mus pahari
TAAGAGCCAGCCCCAGGCGGATTGGATGCGTAGGCTGCATCTCTTTCTTGCTTATATCAAATGCCTCTTGGTAGGCTCCTTGGGAATTTTCTATCGTTTCTGTGAGTTGAAAAAGGAAAAAAAAGTTAAGCACAACATCAAAAGCAACTATGCAATATATAGCATGCTAACAGCTTTAACATAGGTATCTGGCTATGAGTCATTCTGATCACCACAGCTCCAGTATACTCAAAAACCTATGGAGACCAGTAAGACAGTAGATAAAGGTGCTTGACACCAACCAAGTTTGACAGCACAAGTTTGATCCTTGGAACCCACATGGTAGATGTCCTCTGATCCCTACATGTGTGCTATGTCATTCAGGCACACACACTAAAAAAAAGTAAATATTCTGTGTGAAGCCATGGTTTCAAGCTCTAACACACATACCCTACAAAAATAACCAACAACATCCTATTTCTATGTTCTACATATAATTTTATTAGAAATATAAAAGTGTGAAAGGAATTCTAGAGCTAAAATTGTAACAAACTCCCAAAGCATTAAAGATTAGGGCTGCTTGTAATATCAAAGTATAATTAGAGTTCACCCATGAGCCCAACTTTGTTAAAGATATATAAATTCTTTTTTTTTTGAGGCAGGGTCTCACTATGTAGTCCAGGTTGTTCTGACAATTCTGCTCCAGCTTCCTAAATGCTGCTGTGTTTTCATATTCAGAAATACAAATATTCAATTTCCTTTATATAAAATACTTCATTTTTGAGACAGGGTATCTCTTCATAGCTCTGGCTGTCATAAATCTCATCATGCAGACCAGGCTGGCCTTGAACTCACAAGAGATTCGCCTGCCTCTGCCTCCCTAGGGCTAGGACCAAGGATGTATACCACCATACAAGTGTTCATTTTAAAGATATTGCTTATTATTTTTTTCTTTGATGTAGCTGGAGAAATATCTCGGTGGTTAAGATACTGGTGGTTCTTCCTGAGAACCCAGGTTCAATTCCAAGGCCACACAGCAGCTCAAACGTCTATAAACACTAGTTCCAGGGCCTCCAAGGGCACCAGGCACCCATAGATGTAGATATACACGCAAGCAAAACACATGTATACACAGAAAAAGAAATTTAAATTTAAATACCATTTGTTTATTCTTTTAAATTTTCATACATTTATCCACCACCCACTATCATCCTCTCCAAAATAGTGCCCCTCCTCCACCATCCCCGTGACTTAACTTCTTTTTGTTGTACTTAATATCCCTCCCTATCTAATTACGTGTTGCCATATGGGCACAGGTGTGAGGGCATCCACTGGGACAAGACACATTACAAAGAACCTGCAAACTACCTACAGACTATTACCCTACATGTGGCTAATTGTCCTGTTATGGTTTGAATATGAAATACTCTCTAAGGCATGTGTTAAAAGATAGAGTTGAAAGTTTGTATGGCTTTTAAGAACTACAACCTTAGTGTACTGATCAGACCAATGGATCGATCAGTCCTTTGATGATGGTATTATCAGGATGTGATGAAATCCAGGAGGCAGGGGCTAGTTAAAGGAAACAGGCCAAAGGAGTGTTTCCCGAAAAGATATACATTGTCTCTAGATCCCCATCCTCTTGCTTCTTGGCTGCAATTAAATGAGCAATTCTGCTCCATCATAGTCTGTCAAGTTCTGCCTACTTCAGGGTCCACATTAACAGAATTAAGTAATAAATCAATCCTTTGAAACCAAAGCTATTGTTTTCAGGTTATTTTGTCACAGTGACTAGTGGCTACCCATTCCCACTTCTTTTTATGTATTTTGGATTTACCTGTGGGTCAAATATACTTACGTTTTCGATCATCGCCACAAGCTACTTCAGCAAGATACCGGAAATAATCTCCCTTCATTTTCAGATAGAAGACCTTACTCTCTGGATTAGTTGCATTGGCTATTAAATACTTATCCAACAATTCCTAAAAATAAATGAATAAACAAAACAAATACTAGTAAAACTCCATTTAATCACAATAACAACTCATACTTCTGCCGATCATTCGAACCTGTACCTGAAACATGGTTTCAGGATTAGGTTGTTATACTAGCTTCCCCAGGCCTTAAAATGATTCAGCTCATGGTTTATAGCAAAAAACTTAGATAACAGCAAATACTGTTAGAAAAAGCTTGTCCAGTCAGTCAGTAGTCTATTTACCCAATATTAACTGATACTTGCTTAGTTTGGTGCCATAAACCTGTATTTGAGTAAACACATTAAAAAGCCTGAAATAGGGTTCATGCTGCCCTCAAGAAGTGGTCAGTCTGCCAGGCGTGGTGGTGCACGCCTTTAATCCCAGCACTCGGGAGGCAGAGGCAGGCGGATTTCTGAGTTCGAGGCCAGCCTGGTCTACAAAGTAAGTTC
>NC_034596.1:19831405-19837499 GCF_900095145.1 Mus pahari
AAAAAAAAAAAAAAACACACTACGACTTTTCTTCATTTAATAAAAGCAAGAATATATCCTAAAATGGAGCATTATATAAGGCATAAACAAAACTTAAAATTACAGGTCTGTTTACTTGCAATTAATAATATAGGCAGAATAACTATGTTATTGTGGAATATGAGCTTTAGAAATTATTATTAGCCAGGTGATGGCAGCACATACTTTTAATCTCAGCACTTGGGAAGCAGAGGCACATCTCTTAGTTCGAGGCCAACCTGGTCTACACAGTGAGTTCCAGGACAGCCAAAGCTACATAGTGAGACCCCATCTTAGGGGGTGGGGGAGTGGGGTAGGAAGAAATTAGATTATTAGAGGAGAGATTACATTTAAAATAAGTAAAAGAATTAAGTAAAAAGGCCAAGTATGGCAGTATGCACCTAGTCTCCAGCATTTGTGAGGCAGAAAGAAGGCCAGCCAGCCAGCCTCAGGAAGACCGCAAGCTCAAAGCCAGCTAAATGAAACAATCGCAAAAAATAAAGAAAAGAAAAAAGGCCAGGCGTGGCGGCACATGCCTTTAATCCCAGCACTTGGGAGGCAGGGGTAGGTGGATTACTGAGTTCGAGGCCAGCCTGGTCTACAGAATGAGTTCTAGGACAGCCAGGGCTACATAGAGAAGCCATCTCGAAAAACAAAAACAAAAAAAAAGACATAAAAGCAAACCTTATACAAGCCGGATGATGCGTCAGCTGACAATCACACAGCAAATCCTGGCACTCAGAACTCAAGCTTCAACTGAAAATTTAATAGAATCCTTACCACCTCAGATCCTGCAAGGTCAGCATTTCTTCATCAAGCTCACACTAAATTCCATGCCCCCATAAAGTATCATTAAAGCAGCAGTGCTAGAAAAATACAGCAACCATGTCCAGATCTGTCTTCTCAGTTTAAGCTTGCTGTCATTGTATAAATTGTCAACGCCATTTCTTTGCACTCTTATGAAGTATTCTGCTTTGTAAGACAATATACAATCATCCTGAGGAGATGCAGCATCAACACTGTAAATCAAAGTATGCTGTTTTTGTTGCTGTTGGGGATTTCACCTCAGCCCCCAAGGATTATTCAGTATTTAAAACTTGTTCCATCATAGGTGTTGAGATGAATCAAGTGCTTGTTGCTCTAGCAGAAGACCCACCTACATGGTGGTCACAACTATCTGTAACTCCAGCTACAGAGATTTCAGTGCCTTCATCTGAGCTCCATAGGCATTGCATACATAGCCAGCATACTTGCAGACAAAACACATAAAATTTTAAATCTTTAAAAAATGAAAAGAACACTTATACAAAGGATACAAAAAAAGCTTTTTACACACCAAGAATCACATTAGACAGCATCTAATAAAGAATAATTTTTCTAGAAAGTATTTCTTAGGGGCTGGAGAGATTGCTCAGTGGTTAAGGGCACTTACTACTTTTTCGAAGGTCCTTGAGTTCAAATCCCGTCAACCACATGGTGGCTCACAACCATCTGTAATGAGATCTTACAGTTCTCTTCTGGTGCATCTGAAGACAGCTACAGTGTACTTAGGTATAATAATAAATAAATCATTGGTCTGGAGCAAAATAGAGGTCCTGAGTTCACTTCTCAGCAACCACATGATGGCTCACTACCATCTGTACAGCTACAGTCTATTCATATACATAAAATAAACAAGTCTTTTAAGAAGTATTTTTTATTTATGGTGTGTGTGGTGTGTATTAGAACCTTCAGAGACCAAAAGAGAATGCCAGAACCCCTAAAATAGGCGGTGAGCCTCCTGGTACCAGTGCTGGAAAGCCAACTCAACATCCCAGGAAGAGTAACTTCTTAAATGCAGTCATCTCTCCAGCCCCTAAGAGCAGTTTTTTAATGTTTTTCAACTAAAAGTCTCCAGTTCTGTAATCAGATGTTAACTGTAACAATCAACTATATATATTAACCTCATCTATACCCCCAAATAACACAACTTTACTTTAGAGCTAATACTAAGGCTTTCTTAATTTTTCCCTCTCTCTCTTTTTTTTCTTTCTTGTTTTGTTTTTTTTGAGACAGGGTTTCTCTGTGTAGCCCTGGCTGTCCTGGAACTCACTTTGTAGACCAGGCTGGCCTTGAACTCAGAAATCCCCCTGCCTCTGCTGGGATTAAAGGTGTACACCACCATGCCCGGCATATATTAAGGCTTTCTTAACTATGTTAAAATGAAACTGGTTAAGTACTACACATCTATATAGATAAACCTATGAATTTCAGTATCTAAACTTTCATATTTCTAAACCATAAACAGTGTAATCAGATTTTAAGAATTACAAAGAATGGCTGGACAGAGACGGCTCAGTGGTTAAGAGCACTGGCTGCTTTTCCAGAGGTTCTGAGTTTAATTCCCAGCAACCACATGGTGGCTCATAACTATGTGATGATGTCTCCTGACATGCAGATATAGTACTCAGACATAAAAATACATTTTTAAGAATTGCAAAGAAAATTTAACTACCCAAGTACCTCTCCATCTCCAGTCAAGTTTAAGACAAAGCACAGCACAAACCTCTCTTCATTTTTAAATAACAGTTGTGTTCACATATAATTTCTTGGTTATTAAAACATTATGAATTATACCTAAATATTTCAGAAATGGATACTGAAGCAGTATCTGGTCCTAGAGTCAAGCACAATGATCAAGTTCCAAAGGTTTTCTGCCTCCTCAGGAAATTAAAAAAAAAGAAGAAATCAGCTCACAACGGCAGGTCCAAGTCAAATCTAACACAAGTCTTCCTCTCTCTTGTTCTGATTGTATGTTTTTTCTTTGCATACATACAATCACTGGCTCCTGAATAATAGATAACACACGTACTTCATATAAATCACAGAAGAGAAAAACAGAAGTTCTCCCCCTATAACTCCTTAGACATCTAGATTGTCAATTCCTGCAAAGCAGCAGTACTAGCTTGTGTGTTTTTCCAGAAATTCAAGACATTTGGAATCTCCTTTTCTCTTCCACACCTTTCATATATTACCCTACAACTTAGTCTCTCCATATAGTATTCCCTCTAAGATGTCTCACCTGGGAGGCAGAGGCAAGACGATTTGAGTTCAAGGCCAGTCTTATCTACATAGCAGGGTCCAGGACAGTCAAAACTATGTAGTAGGAAACCCTGTTTAGAGAATATACAACAAACTAAGATTTCTAAAACTACTGAAGCTGGGCGATGGGTGAGAATTATCCTTTTTGCATAAGCTTTTGTTATTTTCCTAATATAAATTTTAAAAATGGAAAAATGAAGTTAGGAGAAAAGAATGTACTAAATTAAGGAAGGAGTTTTTCTTAGTTCCTTTTTCCCTTAGTGCAGACATTCCTAAGCCTTTGTGCCTTTGATTGGGGTGAAAAGGTAGGTGTGCACAAGCCCAGGTCCAGCTACAAGAAAGGTACTACAGTACGGGGTACTCTGCCTCAGACCACAGAGTTCACTTCTGCCAGTGCCTTCTGCAGGCACTTATTTACCACAAACACCCTCTGACCTAATAGTTAACAGCAACTTGTGATCAAAGACCAGAGACAGGTGCTTGAAAGGTCATGGTGCAGCCAGAAGTCACAGGTTGTACTACCAGTTTAGAGATGGTACTGTGTGCCCATTACTCTCAAGGTCCCCAGATGTGGCAGCACTGCACCTTTGTAGCTAGCTTGCCTGGGTATTACTCCAGCCCCTTAGTCAGTACAGAAGTCACTGCAGCCTTGGTTACTTTTCTACTGCTGTGATAAGATACCATAACCAAGGCAAGTTACAAAAAAAAAAAAATTAATTTACCTGGGGACTTGCTTATGGTTTCAGAGGGCTAGCCCATGACCATCACAGTAGGGTTCATGGCAGTAGGCAGGTGGGTAATTGGAAAAGTGACTGAAAGCTTGATCTTATCTAACTAGGAATGGTGTGGGCTTCTCCACCAGTGGTGGAAATAATCCTAATTATTTCCAAACAATTACACCAACTAGGAACCAGCATTTAAATATATGAGTCGATGGTAGGCTACATTCACTTAAACCACCACAGGTACTTGCTTGGGCAGCACATACACTAAAATTCGACAAGAAAGGGATGGGAGAACAATGCAGCTGTGTCATCTGTTACTCCAACTGCCAAAGTTCATTCAGCAGATCTGGCTGGTATCCCTTCTCTTCAGAACTTTCTGAAAAAGTATGACCCCACCCCCAACCCCAGGCTGTAAACTCTAAGAGAGTAACCAACCTAACAGAAAATGGACCACTCTTGCATCATAGGTCTACAGTAGCTAGACACTCCATAGACACTCCAAACAACCTCTTAAAAAAGGAAACTTGGGGGCTGGTGAGATGGCTCAGCGAGCGGGTAAGAGCACCCGACTGCTCTTCCAAAGGTCCTGAGTTCAAATCCCAGCAACCACATGGTGGCTCACAACCACCCGAGACAAGATCTGACGCCCCCTTCTGGAGTGTCTGAACTACAGTGTACTTACATAAATAAATAAATCTTTAAAAAAAAAAAAAAAAGGAAACTTGAAAGTGGGGGGAAGTTTTTTTCTTTAGGGAGAAAAGCTAGATATAGACAGAATATTAGCAAAGCATATTTAAAGAAACTACTTCAGAATTCACAGTATTTTTTAGTATTTCAATAGACTGAAGACTTGCTCTCTGGGAATCCTCCAGGACTCTAAAAGCATCCAGCCTCATGGACTTAACTACCAGATCCTTGACCTTTCTAGTATGAGACAGCCATTGCTAGAGTACCCAGTCCACATCTGGTAAGCCAGTCTAATAAATATCCTTTTTAATATATAAGTTCACTGTATCAGTTGTGATCATTTAAAGAACCCCAACTAAAGCCCCAACAGTTTAAGTGTTCACATTCATGGACATTTCACAAGCCCATTCCTTCCCTAATTACCTTTATAGTTCTTCTGAACTTTGGTCTCCTCATCTACAAAAAAGTTACTGACAATTTACCTCACAAATGTTGTAAGATTAAAGAAGTTAATAAAACACTACCTGGTTTACTACTATTCTTCAATGTAAGGATAGTATTTACCCAACAAACTGCCTCCTGATAGGATCATCTAGATCAGTCACTGAGACTTTCCGCTCTAATTTTACCCTAAGTTTACTGTTTTGTGTGAGACAATACTGTCCATACTAAAAGGGGGCCTCAAACGGACTATGAAGCCAGGAATGACACTATTACTTCTACTTCCACCTATCAAGCATTGAGAGTACAAGTGTGAGCACCATAGCCACCTTATGTGATGCTAGGGATCAAATTCCATGCTTCCATACACATTAGACAGGCACTCTTCAATCAACTGAGCTACAGCTACAACTTGTTTCTAAAATTCTAACTTTCACATCCCATCTACCAATTTTTCTCCTATTTTCTCACAGAGAACACTCAGCTGACTTAGAAGGCCGGTATGTATTATTCTACCACTTCCTTTGGTTTCATTATGCCTGCCTTCTGTATAATCACTGAAACCCCATCAGTAATTTCCTCCAGTCAAAACTGCGCTGAAAAACCTCAGAAAAGGAAGCATAAGAACACCTGAAGCTGGAGAGATGGCTCAGCGGTTAAGAGTACTGACTGTTCTTCTGAAGGTCCCGAGTTCAAACAACAGCGACCACAAGGTGGCTCACAACATCCATAATGAGACCTGATACCCTCCTTCTGGAAAGTCTAAAAACAGCTACAATATATAATAGATAAATCTTAAATTAAAAAAAAACACCTGTAAACACCTATTTCCTCGCTCTTAATTATAAATCACTAGCTGATGAAGCCTGGAAAATATATATGTAAAATATGTGTAGATGTAGAGTAAATTCATAAGAATCAAAGACTTAAATGCAATCACACTACATAACCAGATTAACAATATAGACGGGTCTGTCAGAACAGTGGGAATCAGAGAAAGATGAAAGGGACAAAGACACTTATGGCTCAGGGTGACATGAATCATAATCAATGTACCAAACAAATCTGTAGTGAGAATTCTAGAATTTTGGTTTCCTTAAAAAAAAAAAAAAAAAAAAAAAAAAAAAAAAAAAAAAAAAAAA
>NC_034596.1:19837790-19852278 GCF_900095145.1 Mus pahari
AAAAAAAAAAAAAAAGAAAGAAAGAAAAAAAAAGAAACAGTTCTAAAAAAGCTAGAGATATATAAAAAGCCCTGATAGGTGGGGCTGTTGGGTGTGTGTGTGTGTGTGGTGGGTCACAGTTTGTTGAAGAAAAAACAAGAGATTAGATATCCTGACACAAAAGATCAAATCACCCCAAGGAACTTGAGCTCAAAATCAGCTCAAAATAGTCTAATGATAATGTGGCCCCCTTTCCAACTTCTGCCCTCAAGGATCCCCTTCCCTTCCCCTCTATTCTTTCTTCTCTTCTATCTAATGTTAGGGGGTTGAAAGAGTAAGAAAAGGGTGGAGAAGGGTAGAAGAAAGAAGAACCTGCAAAGCAGCAAAAGCCAGCTACACCAATCCATCACAGCTGTGGAGATGCTGGCCTTAAAAACTTTTCAGAAGTAATGACAGTTACTAAGCAACTTCCTTATTACAACTGGACCTAGTAAGTTTTATCTGCCTACTGACTAAAAACATACTAGCCATGTAAGAACCAGCACCATCATCTGTGCTTTTTTTCCCATTTAAATGAGTAAACAATTTTTTTAGTCACATGCATTTGATTACTGTGATCTACACTTGAAAGCTGTTTTCCTAAAGTTCTAAACTTTTAAAATTAAAAGCAACACCACATACGATTGTATTTTGTTTTTTTGTTTTTTTAATTATATGTAAGTACACTGTAGCTGTCTTCAGACACCCCAGAAGAGGGCGTCAGATCTCATTACAGGTGGCTGTGAGGCACCATGTGGTTGCTGGGATTTGAACTCAGGACCTTCAGAAGAGCAGTCAGTGCAAGAGCTGAGCCATCTCTCCAGCCCCCATACAATTGTATTATCCTCCTACCTCCTTGGTATTCAAGCTTGTCATACTACCTTCACTTCCCAGTCAAATATACTCTGTAACTACAGCACCTCTCCAGTCTTACTCTAACCTGATGGAGAACCTTAGCTCCCAACTATTTATTAAAATTCAAAAAAGTCTAAAGCATTCCTTAATGCCTTTCTGGAGAAAATGAGATTAATACCAGTATTTGTGTAGAAATTTCATATAAAGTGTTCAACGAGCTTTTGGGATTTGATTCCAACAGTAACAAAAGACCTAAAGCCTAATACCAGCATGACTGTTAACTGAGCACCATGAATTGAGAGCTGTCATCCCAATATCAGAGACTTAATATGCTACTCAGGCCCAACAGAGTAAATACCACTCTAGCTACAGTGAAAATAAACCAGGGTGTACTCCCTCCAAAATTAAATAGTTAAAAAGGAAATCAATTAAAAGGGAGGAGCCAGGCGTGGTGGCCCACTCCTTTAATCCCAGCACTCTGGGAGGCAGAGGCAGGCGAATTTCTGAGGCCAGCCTGGTCTACAAAGTGAGTTCCAGGACAGCCAGGGCTATACAGAAAAACCAAAAAAAAAAAAAAGGGAGGATGCTACAAAAGGAGAAAGAGACAGAGACAAACACACACACGATACTCTGGTATAAAATGTTCATCTAGTCTCTGCTTTAATTATCAAGCTATTATGATTACAATAGTAGTGTTGAGGACACATAACAAGACATGATCTCTGATAAGGCAATAAAGAAAAGAAACGGAAACTGAATATGCTCAATAACCAGGGCAGTTACACAGAGAAACCCTGTTTCAAAAAACAAAACAAAAGGAAGGGATGGAGTTAGGGAGGGAGGGAGGGAGGGAGAGAGAGTGTGTGAGTGTGTCACTGACTGAGCCGGGGCATAGTGGCGCACGCCTTTAGTCCCAGCACTCGGAAGGCAGAGGCAGGCAAATTTCTGAGTTCGAGGCCATCCTGCTCTACAAAGGGAGTTCCAGTACAGCCAGGGCCATACAGAGAAACTCTGTCTTGAAACACCCCCCCCCAAAAAGAAAGTAAGTATCACTGAAGTAATGCAATTGCAGCTGGGTTTGGCAGAATTCTTGGCATTATTCTCCTTAAAAAAAAAAGAAGAAAAAAGAAAAAGATGGATTCACACCATCACCACCCCAGCCATAAATGTAGCATTTTAAAAGGGGGAATGATAGCATAGAAGAGCTCAATAGTAGAGCACTTGACTGGCAGGCTCAAGGCCCCAGGTTCAAGTGGCAGCACTACAAAACATTAGCATCAGTAACAAAGAACAAAATGAAAACTTCAGCCAATGAAAAAGCACATGAGTTAGTTTATGGCTAGGGATGTTTAGTTAGTAAAGTGCTTGTCTTGTTTGCATTGGAGGTAGAAGCAGAAGCTCATTCCAGCAAGTTTAAGGCCAGCTTAGCTATATGAAATCCTCTCTTAAAATAAATTGAAAATAGTCCTTGTATTACTATTACTATTTAGCTCTAATGCCATACTATTCAGCTTCATTAAGAAATAAAAGAGCAGGGCGTGGTGGCGCACGCCTTTAATCCTAGCACTCGGGAGGCAGAGGCAGGCGAATTTCTGAGTTCTTTCTGAGTTCGAGGCCAGCCTGGTCTACAGAGTGAGCTCCAGGACAGCCAGGGCTACACAGAGAAACCCTGTCTCAAAAAGCCAAAAAAAAAAAAAAAAAAAAAAAAAGAAATAAAAGAGCAGGGCTGGAGAGATGACTAAGCAGTTAAGAGCACTGACTGCTCTTCCAGAGGGCCTGAGTTCAATTCCCAGCAACCACATGGTGGCTCACAACCATCTGCAATGGGATCTGATGCCCTCTTCTGGTGTGTCTGAAGAAAACAATGGTGTACTCATATACATAAAACACAAGGTCAGGCTGGCCTTGAACTCAGAAATCCGCCTGCCTCTGCCTCCCTAGTGCTGGGATTAAAGGCGTGCGCCACTACACCCGGCTGCAGCAGGGTAGATTCTTATGAAGACCCTCCTGCCTCTGTAAAGGTAAGCACTTCCCCACTGTGCTTGATTTTATTTTTTTTTTATCTCTTTTATTTTATTGAGACAGGGTTTCTCTGTGCAATCCTGGTTGTCCTGGTACTCACTATATAGACCAGGCTGACCTCAGACCTGGAGATCCTCCTTGCAACTGCCTCCCAAGTACTGGAATTAAAGGTGTATGTCAAAACTCGACACATGATTCTTTAATATTTATTTATGCTGGGCAGTGGTGACGCATGCCTTTAATCCCAGCACTTGGGAGGCAGAGGCAGGCAGATTTCTGAGGCCAGCCTGGTCTACAGAGTGAGTTCCAGGACAGCCAGGGCTACTCAGAGAAACCCTGTCTCAAAACAAAACAAAACAAAACAGAAATTTATTTATGAGTACACTGGCGCTGTCTTCAGACCAACCAGAAGAGGGCCTCAGATCCCACTACAGATGGTTGTGAGCCACCATGTGCTGGGAATTAAGCTCAGGACCTCTTGAAGAGCAGTTAGTGCTCTTAGCCACTGAGCTATCTCTCCAGCCCCTGGCACATGATTCTTAACATTTTCTTTAAAGGATGGCTTTTGCTACTCCCCAAGCTTGCTGCTTCAAACTCTGAATCCTGCCTCAGCATCCCAGATGGTTGGAATTACAGGCACATTACCACTGCACTTGGCTCTGGCTTTATTTTATTTTTGAGACCGGGTGCCACAGAATTCTAGCAGGCCTCAAACTCACACAGAGTAACAGAGGCTGATCCTGAAAGTACAATCTTTCTACCTTCCAAATGCTGGGATTACAGGATTATACTGAAACTCATCTACTCAAAGTCTAGAAGAGAGGGTATTAATTAAGGTTGTCCCATATACACTTTAAGCTTTTGGTTCTTAGCCCAAGATTGTAAATGACAGATTTTGTTTCCAAGTTACACATAGCTTTGTTCCCAAGATTTCTTTGATCTGCTCATACTTTACATGCAAGGTCTGAATTACTCTCATTTCACACCTGTTACTTATCCACTGTTAAGTTTTCACTTAAACTTTGCTCTTGTCAGCACTCTTGATTGCTAATGACTTCTGTACCATTTCACAAAGCCAACACACTAGGCACTTATTACCATCATTTATCTTTGATGACACGTGTCTCAACCTGAAAATTATTTTTAGAGGTTGCTGTGATAGATATTATGACCAAGAGACAACTTATAAAAGAAAGCGTTTATTTGAGGCTTACAGTTTCAGAGGGTTAGAGTCCATGATTATAATAGTAAAAAGCAAACAGCAGTCACACATGAGGCAAAACTATAGTTCAGAGTTTACTTCTTGATCCAAAACTAGGAGACAGAGCTAATAGGGAATAACACCCACGAGTGGCATCTTAATCTCCTAACCCTTCACAAACAGTTCCACCAATTGAGGATTCAAGCATTGAACCAAACAAGCAGATGGGAACCAATCTCATTCAAACCACCACAAAGGTGGGAGTTAAAGTAGAAGTGAATCGGCAAGGCCCCAATTGTTACAACTAAAACTAACTTTAAATTTTTTTTAAAAGATTTATTATTATATGTAAGTACACTGTAGCTGTCTTCAGACAGCTCCAGAAGAGGGTGTCAGATCTTGTTACAATGGTTATGAGTCACCACGTGGTTGCTGGGATTTGAACTCCGGACCTTCAGAAGAGCAGTTGGGTGCTCTTACCCACTGAGCCATCTCACCAGCCTCCTAACTTTAAATTTAAGAACAAAAATCTGTCTGCATAAATTATACTGATATACTGATTATTACCTAGTAATGTCATTTGACTTCTTTAAAATTGCCATCAAGAGTCTGGTTTGCACCATTTTGGTTCTCTTAATTTCCTCTTCTCTTTATAGTATTTATTTGGATTTCAATCCTTTTACTTGAAATGACCCCACAATTTAGGAACCTTTAAGACATCAGCTACAAAGGCTATTCATCTATTCTGGAAAATTGATTAAAACTATCCATCTCTAATTTACTCTAAAAAGTAGTCAAAATCTTGAAATTGTGAGTGCTGGAATAAAGGGGTACATCACCAGGTATCTAGCTGACTCATTTAAACCAAATCAATCCTCACCTTTTCCTTATATATCAAAATTCTCCTTTCTAGTGCACACACCCACATCATTTTATTGTGTGTTCAAAAATATAAAGCTTCACTTTTTCTTTGGACACCTTACTAAATTACCAATTACAAAACAAAGAGTATGGTTATGGTTTAGTGTTACAGCCCTTACCTAGCATATTCAAGGCCCTGGGTTCCAGCTCTTAAAAATGAATTGCTGGGGGCTGGTGAGATGGCTCAGTGGGTAAGAGCACGGACTGCTCTTCCAAAGGTCCTGAGTTCAAATCCCAGCAACCACATGGTGGCTCACAACCATCCATAACAAGATCTGACACCCTCTTCTGGTATGTCTGAAGACAGCTACAGAATATAATATATAATAAATAAATCTTTAAAAAAAATGAATTGCTAATCTGTCAATCATCAGATTCTTGTTGACTAATTTATCACTTCCTTGTCTATATGTTCAGGTTAAATAAACTTGTCAGCTCACACTCACACCATGAATTCTAGATGCAGCTACACCAGTACAGACATCCACAAGTGGCTAGAGACATAGCTCATGGCGGCAGATCACATGCCTTGCCTTAACATTTGGAAAGCTCCCAATTCCCACATAAAAAGGAAAACAAAAAACAAAAAGGAATCAAGCTTCTCCTTCTGACCTGCTCAAATCATGATTCCTACCAACAACAGACCACCCTCTAGTGACACCAAAAAAACCTTCCCTCAAGCTCTATCCCAAATCCTCCCAACGACCTAGAATGACAATCACTTCCAACACTGCTCCCAATACTCACCCTCAAATCTATTATCTCTGTGAAGTCTTATCTGAGGTTTCTGTTTCCTTCTAACTATACTGCATTTTACTCATAAACACCTTATAAAAATTACCTAGTATAATTCTCTATATTACAAAATGCTCAAGGGCATAAAATAAAATAAAATCCGTGGTTCTCAGCTTTGTTCTTCCCTGTATTGTTTAACCTTTCAAAACACATCAAGTTCTCCAGAATATCTGCCAACTGGAGACATGCTTTCCCAGGGTTCTTATTCCAGGTTGGTCATCAAGGCAAAATTCAGCTAATTTATGCATCAGTGTACAAATTAGTCAACCTACCTACCTCTTCTATTTCTGTCTTGTGCAAGAAAAAAGTACTACTGTCCTAATTTCAAAAGTTCTCTTATTAAAAGGATATGCATGAGAGGTCTCCAATAAATGTCTGGTCACTCTCTCAAACCATATCAAAAAAAGGAAAACTCCCACATCTATGCTTCCATAAAACCCAGTTACAGGAGATAACCCCTGACCCCTTCTTCCAGTCTCTTTGGACAATGTATTCCCATAGGTGGTATACATACAGGCAGTACACATTCTTTGTTGTGTGTAAGAGCTGCAAGATGGAATAAACATTCCTTTGTTTCAGAATTAAACTGCAAGCCAGGCAGTGGTGGCGCACACCTTTAATCCCAGCACTTGGGAAACAGGCAGGTGGATTTCTGAGTTCGAAGCCAGCCTGATCTACAAAGTAAGTTTCAGTACAGCCAGGGCTACACAGAGAAACCCTGTCTCAAAAAACCAAAAAAGAAAAAAAAAAAAAAAAAAAAAAAAAAAAAAAAAGGGTTAGGGTTAGGTTAGGTTAACAAAAGCCATCAATATATGCTATTAAAGTCTATTACTATCCTAGTTGACATCTCTTGAATGTAAAAAATTCAGGCGGAGCTGGGCATTCGGGAGGCAGAGGCAGGCAGATTTCTGAGTTCGAGGACAGCCTGGTCTACAAAGGGAGTTCCAGGACAGACCGGGATATACTGTTGAGAAACCCTGTCTCGAAAAACCAAAAAAATAAAATAAAATAAAATAAAATCAGGCCAAACAGCTGCCTCCCCACATAGATGTTAACAGAACAAAATGGCATCTTTACAAAGCAACAGTTTTCTGCACTTCACTACCAACTCTTGATTGCTTTTGATCCCTAACATCTGTATCTATCAACCATGATTTTGCTCAGATAATCTCTTTTGTTCTAGTAAAACAGGTAGGTTAGGTTTTACACAACAGGGAACAAAAGTTCTAGGTTCCATTGATTTGATATGATGAAGAAATGAAGGCTAGAAGGAAAAAGCCTTTTTCCCTTCTCTTATGAAACCCTGCATGCTTGCCTTTGAAAAGACACCTAAATAAGATCTAGGGCAAGCCTATCAGCTACCAGCTGCCTCTTATAAAGGTGGCATGTGAAAAGCAAACCCAGCAGCTTCTTCATCACCAGTCTGTAACTACCTATCAATGTGCACAGGAGTCACAGTTTGCAGCATTAATATCTGACACTCTATGGCATGCTATTTAAATTTTAGAAACTTGCTTTATTGAATAAGAGATCTGGGCAATGAATGACCCAAGATTTAAAAGTCCCCCCCTCTAATAAGGGTGAATCAGTTAACATCCCGGCTGGGACTGGATAGTGCAAAACCTGTAAAGCCTTTCTTGCCCATTCACACCAGAAATGCTTCCATTTCCATACACCGGACTTAAGTGAGCCAACAAATAGAAAAGAAACACTATTAAATATTGAAATTTGACCAGGGCATGGTATTCTTCAAATTTTCTGTATCCTTTTCATTCAGTGAACTCTCCCTACACACACACACACACACACACACACACCTCTTTAGCAAGCAAAGGCTCAACATATTCTTACATGAAAAATAAAACTATGTCTAGATTTTTCATTCCTAAATCTTGGGGGGATGGGGAAATTCTAGCATCTCTATGGTAAAAGTCCCCATGCCTTCTATGACATGAAGAACTTACAGATCTCAGGACCACTCTTCTCCTGGCACAAGGTTAAATAGGTCTTTTTTAGTCTTGTGCAAGCCTACGCGGCTGCTCCCCCAAGTTTTTTGTAACCCAGAGCTTGGGGAAAAAAAGGAGTTACCCAACCCCCGAGAAAGCTCTGAAACAGGTATGAAGGAAGTCTGGGGCTCAAATCACAAACTCTCCACCCCACAGGTTTCTCCCATCCGGAGCACCACACAAAAGGGTCTCGCTCCCGCCGCCCTACTAACGCCGGCGCCGACTCACGACTCACCAGGACCGTGGTGCAGATGGACCTCAGCTCCGACTCCACTTTCTCCCGATAGTCCTTGATCAGCTGCAACTTCTTGTCAGAAGTGTCGGTCTTCTGCTCAATGCTCGAGATGACCCTCCAGGCGGACCTGCGGCCCCCGACCACGTTCTTGTAGGCCACCGACAGCAGGTTGCGCTCCTCGTTGGACAGCTCGGCGCCCTGCTCCGTCACGGCTTTCATGCAGGTGGCCATGTCGTCGTAGCGCTCGGCCTGCTCGGCCAGCTTGGCCTTCTGGATCAGCTCGGTCTTCTCCATGGCGAGCGAGGGCGAGCGCCGAGCCGGATCCGGAGTCCTCCTGAGAGCCGCGAGGGGCGGGGCGGGGCGGCGCCGGCGAGGACAAAAAGGAGCGAGGAGAGAGCACGTCAGACAATGCAGCCGGACGCCCGCTTTGTCTCGGCGCACGAGGCCGCGCGTCCTCCGGCCTCTCACCGGGCCGCCGCCTTCCGCCCGCGCCCTCCGGCCCGCCCGCCGGGCCTCCCCAAGGCCAGAGCGCGGGCCCCACCCGGCCCAAGATGGAAGCGGCCGTTGGCGCCGCACCTTCCCGTCCCAGCCCGACCCTCAGGCGCGCGGTAGCCCAGCAGTTCGGAGGACCGTGCTCCGCCACTGTCCCTCGGTCCCTCGCGGCGGCGGCGGTGGCTGCAGCCGCAGTCCCGGACCCGTCCCCGCACTCACCTTTTAGTCTCCGCGGCCACGACGCGAGTCCCAACACTTTGATCTGCTTTGGGCTTTAGCCGAGGACCCTCCCGTCTCAGCCTAGCACGGAGCCGACGAGCTCGCCACCGACCAATAGAACGCTGCACCTCCCCAGGGAGTCCCGCCTCCAGCTTCTCCCCTGCCCAATGAAGAGCGAGCGCGCGGAAGGGGGCCCAGGGGGCGGGGCGGGAAGCGAAGCGGAGGCTCCGAGGGTGGGTCGGCCCGGGTAGGTTCGGTTGGCCCGCAGGCTGCGGCTTCGGCCACGGGGTTTCCTCCAATTAGATCCAGGGTGAATGGACGTCACTGTTGCCATGGCGATGCTTTTACCAACTCCCCTCATCCTCCCCGCCAGCCCGGCACTCCTGGGTGCGGCACGGGACCGGAGGTGCTTTCGACCTCCGAGGCTGCGACCGCGTGTCCTGTGGCAGTAGCCACTGCAGATGGGGCGTTGCAGCTCTCGAGCTGCTGCGGCTGCTGCTGGACTTCGCAGGAATGAGATAATTGGCCGTTTTGTTGCACAAGCGCCTTTCTTCCACCTTCCTGTTCTTGACAAAGGTTTGGATCCCCAAGGCATTAAAATAAAACCCTTACAAATTTCCTGTTTCGGTTACGAATTAGAAATATCCCGATCCCCATTAAGAAAGGGTTAGTTCCCAGAGAAAGTGGCTTAATTCAAGTTTTCACACAGGCACCCGAAAACTAGCAATTCCCTTATGGAAAGGTAGATTCAGGAGATCTGGGCAGGTCCGCGTGGCAGCGTCAGGTAAGCTTTTCTTTAAAACGGGAAATGACATTAAGCACGATTTGAACAAACACAACTGTGACTACCGGATCCCCGGAAGCATATTTCTTAAACATTTCTTTACTAGTTTTCCACATTAATGTCTAAGTACACCCTGCCCCGAACACACACACCTTTGTACTCTGTAAAGCTTGTATGCATGCTTTTGTTTTTTGTGTGTGATGGTTTGGGGTTTGTTTGTTTCCTGATATATTTGTGAAGATCTCATGATTTTCTCTGCACAATAAACACCCTTCTGAAATGAGAGCACTTGCCCCTGATGCCATGTATTCAGGGTCACAGCTAACATTTTTCTCCTTTAAATAGGCTCCCTTATTTCCTGGCCCTTCAATTCCTAGTGAGGTGGCTGTCCTACCCGACTTAAAGAATGAAACTGCCACCTGGGCTCTAATGAGATTCCAGTTCCTCAAGGGCTCAAAGAACTTCAGTGACTGCCACAAGCAAAGTGGATTCAAATGCTAAACGGAACCAAGCGGACCTGGAGTCTACCGAAAGGAAGGTCTGACCTTGAGCGCAGATGGGAGGGGAGGGAGGGAAAGGGGCGAAGCCTCCAGAAATTCAGATCTCCTCCCAGCTGCCACTCCCTACCCAACTTGTAAAGGTTGCTTTGTGCTTTGACCAGGAGAGGCCTGGTTGGAAAATGACTCTGTCTTAATACAGAACCGCTTTACTATGTTCCAGTGCAGCGGAGGACCGCCCGGTGTTATTTCTGGAATCCCCAAGGCCAGGCTGCAAGACACACGAGCGTTTATGTTCCTGTGGGTTGGGGTGGAGCTGGACACACAGAAATCCCGACGGAAAGAATTTACATGTGGAAGGTCAGATAAAATGCCTTCTGTGTAAGCAGTGAATTTCAAGATTCCCTAAATTAGAGCAGCGAGCCCAGCCCATAGAGAGGAGACGCCCATGGAGGTGATGAGATGGAGACATATGAAGGGAAATTGTCAAAAGGGTTGTTTCTGAGAGAGGCCTACCCAAAAGGGGCACATGCCAAATATTTACTACAGACAAGCTCATATGATCATGTGAAATCAAAAACTGACACATTATGAAATTGTAATATCTGAGGGACTCCTTAGAATCTGCCTGTGTCTGAAAAAAAAAAAAAAAAACTCAGCACTTCAAGTCCCAGAACACAGAAAAGCTGACATTTAGAGTAGCTTTATTTGTTATTATTTTATTTACTTATTGAGGGTCTCACTGCATTTAAATCCTACAAGGATTATTTCATTCAATATACTTAATGCCACTAAACGGAACACCATCTCCAATTTAAAAAAAAAAAGGGAAATGAGACACAGCCTGATCATGGTCATGGACAGGTCACTCAGCTACCCAACAGCAAAAACTACATATATGGACACATGTGGTGTTTGTGTCATCCTTGAATCTTTGCTGTGGCTGTTCTCCCCTAGTCTTCTTCTCTGATAGGGGTTGTAAAGCCCTGACTATTCTAGTCTGTCTTCTTTTCTTTTTTTTTTTTTTTTTTTTTTTTTGGTTTTTCAAGACAGGGTTTCTCTGTATAGCCCTGGCTGTCCTGGAACTCACTTTGTAGACCNGGCTGGCCTCGAACTCAGAAATCTGCCTGCCTCTGCCTCCCGAGTGCTGGGATTAAAGGCGTGGCACCACCACGCCCGGCTTAGTCTGTCTTCTTGGCAGTTCATCCTAGTACATACAAGAGGTATTTATCATCACGCCAATGCGTCCTAAAGGATTCTTAGGAAACAGACAGCAAAGAAAATACTTTGTCCTTATCTAATTTTTTCCTGACTCCCCTAGGAAGAAATCAAGAAGTCGCTGGAACAGAACAAGACACATTCATAGGCCAGCCTGGTCTACAAAGTGAGTTTCAGGACAGCCAGGGTCATACAGAGAAACCCTGTCTCGAAAAAACAAAAACAAAAACAAAAACAACAACAACAAAAAGAGATTCATTTTGCAGCCAGATGATCCTCAATCTCAGTCCTTGATATTTATGGTTTGACCTTGGGCATCTTGATCCTCTTTGGATCTCAGTTCCTAGACCTATAACCTGTAAAAACAGTTTCTAACTCGAGAGAGTTAAGTCAGCTATCACATAACAAAATAGGGGTTGTCTCACAAGTGTCTAATAAGTCGAATTAGTTTTTGCCTAGTTTCTTCCTTCCCTCTGCTTGGGGCTGGGGAAGGTGTCCTACTAAGAGAAGCTTGGAAGCTTTGTGAATGTTAATGAAAACCTATCTCTTGAATCTTTGTTGTAATCAGCACAGATAAGGACTGCTGGATGGCTTCCTTTAGTGTCAAAGGTGATTCTGGGTGTTTCCATAAAGATTTTTTAAAAATGAGATTTACATTTCATTTTTTAATTTAATATTTTCGAGACAGGCTTTCTCTGTATAGCCCTGGTTGTCCTGGAACTCACTCTGTGGGCCACAGTTGGCCTCAAACCCAAGAGATCTGGGGTTAAAGGGGTGGACCACCACCTCCCAGAGAGAATGACATTTTTATCTGAAAATTTTGTATAAGTAGATTGTCCCCATTGTTGTAGGTGAGTCACATACATTCAGTTGAAATCCAGGAGAGAGAAAAACAGCCTCCTTTGAGCAAGAGAGCCCTTCAGCAGTCTGTGTTAGAGTGTCATCTATAACAGAGGCGCCTTTGAAACCTTTGGACTGAAAATGGAGCATCAACCCTTCTGGGGCTCAGCTTGTTGGCCCACCCTGCATAATAAATCATTTATTTATAATCAGTCTCTCCTATTTTTATATTGCAATAGGTAATATTAATTTGTCAACATGACAAGATCATGGAAGAGACAAGCATGTGGACTTGTGTGTAAGGGACCTTCGAGATTACGTTAACTGAGCTGGGAAGACCCATCCTAAATATGGGTGGCATCATTTTGTCGGCTTAGGTCCTGTTCTGTATAAACAGAGAAACCAGGCTGAACACTTGCATTGTCTGTTTCCTGACTACAGAAGTAACATGGCCAGCAGCCTCCAGCTCTTACCTCCATACCCTCAAACTGAGAGCTGAAACAAATCCTTCTTTAAGTTCCTTTGGTCAATTACTTTACCACAGCATGAGAAAAGTAAGGGATACATGTATATTCTATATAATTTCACTGGGAAGCCCCCATTAACACATCCCAATAATTTTCCACTCAGCAAATGATCTTTTCATAGCTTTAGATATATACCCACAAGATGTCTGTTTTACCTCTCCCTTACCAGACCACAGGCTTTTTGAACCCCAGGGAGAAGGGGGTTTGGAGGAGGGATATTTGTTTTTCTGCCTTATCCCTCCAGTGCCCTCTAAACACCCTGCAGTCTGAGTGGTGAAGCTCTGACCAGTTAAATCACCTACCCAGTTAGTAAGCCTTAGAGTTAAGATTCAGCAGCAGGACAGTCTGGCTTCTCTCTTCTACAACAGCCAGGACTCTGTATGCTTACAGTAAGGGAGAAGCCACTACTGTTGGCTGGCGTGAGAACAATGTTTAGTTACATGGGGCTGGTGGGTGGCTAAGTGTATATGTACTAGTGAATTGGCTGCTGCTTTTATTTTCATATGGAAGCTCCGTTTCACTCTCAATGTATCTAGAGCAAGCGAGGCTCCCTATAATCCCTTGCTTATTCTCTGATGGTTTCTGTATTCTTTTTTTTATATTTATTTTTTTATTTATATGAGTACACTGAAGCTGTCTTCAGACACACTAGAAAAGGTGGTATTGTATCCCATTACAGATGGTTGTGAGCCACCATGTGGTTGCTGGGAATTGAACGCAGGACCTCTGGAAGAGCAGTCAGTGCTCTTAACTGCTGAGCCATCTCCCTAGTCCCCGGTTTCTGTATTTCTTTCTCCCATTCCAACCTCCAGACTGTGCTATTCTAGTGGGCAAAATTAGATCTCACTCCCTTGTCCCTGATGCCTTTTTTTTTTTTTTTTTTTGCTTTGCCCACAAAAGGCATTTAGTGAAGGCTTGTTTTGCAAATGATTTCAGACCATCAAGCAGACGCAAGCCCAGTCACATTGGTGGTTAGTATTACGTGCTCAGTGTGTGTCCAACCACACATAAAGGCACTAAAGCTACTTACTGCACAGAGAAGCAGAGAGCAGAGCTATGTAAAGTCACTGTGCTGACTCTGAGAGTTTACCAAGATCCTTGAAGCCAGCATAGAAGGTCCTCAGGAAACATGGCAAAGATGAAATAATTAATGCATACCCTGGTAGTAGACTGTCCAAGCCTTGACTCAATTTCTCATCAATCTGTCAAAAATACTTCTTAAGGGGCTACCATGTGCCAGATGCTATTCTAGATGTTGAAGTTTTGGGAAAGACCAAGATATCTCCAAAGAGCTTAGAAGAGAGTAAAAGATAGGACACTTAAATTGGAGCATCCTCACTCCTGTAAGTAACCTCTCATCTCTGTAAGTAAGCCCCCAAACTTTTTGATTTCCCAAAATTTGGTGAAAATTCTCAGTTTGCCATTAGAACCTTATGAGAAAGGGAAGACGTAGTTAACATCTCCTCTGGGGGACTTTTAGCAACAGCCCCCCTCACTTAGTTTCCTAGGCGACAACCATCCAGAAGTGGCTAATTGCAAGGTATAAATATCAACTCTTTTTTACCACCAGGTGGTTCTGAAATGGAACTCGGGTTTGTTCTAAGGGATGCCCTGGGATCCAGACACTTCTGTCAAAGCTATCATATGATAAAATAGAGATAGCAAGCTTATAAAGAGCTAGTGAGAAAAACCTAAGACATCAGGATACGTGGCCCACATATGTCAGAGCCTAGACACACAATGAACCTTAATAATCACACATACAAAAAATGTTCATGTTTTCAACCTTGTCATATCAAGCATGTGCTATTATATATATATATATATATATATATATATATATATATATATATATATG
>NC_034596.1:19852296-19859949 GCF_900095145.1 Mus pahari
TATATGCGTGTGTGTGTGTGTGTGTGTGTGTATGAATGGTACATTCAGAGGTCAGAAGAAGTCATTGGAGCCTGAATTACAGATGGTTGTGTGCCACCAGATGGGTGCTGGAATCCATCAAGAGGAGTCAGTGCTCTTAACTTATGATCCGTATCTCTGGATATACATACTTGCATACATATATATTTCTTTAAAGATGGAATCTTCTGTAGCCTAAGCTGACTTTAAACTCACTATGTAACCAAAGATAATCTTGAACTTGTGATCCTCTTCCTTCCTTCTGAGTGCCCCACAAGCCTAATTGATGCACTAACCAGTCCCAGGGCTTCCTGCAAGCCACATGAGCACTCTATCACTGGGCTATATACAGATAGTCCCAGCTCTACTGTATAGTTTTTAAATTTTAAATTTTTAACTGAGCTCTGTACCAGTTCTTTTAAACTTTTCTGCCAAAACTGGAAGTGGAGGTCAGAGAATCCCCTAGTTTCTTGGCCTTTTCCTTATTTGAGACACACACACACCCCCAAGGCATGAAGAAAGACATGGTTATATCCAACCTCATATCTCTCTTTTTCTTCATCATCTCTCTTTGTCTTGCTCTTGGCAGGTTTACCGTTTTCTTTGTTTTTTGTTTTGTTTTGTTTTGTTTTCTCCCTGGCTAGAGTAAGCCCTCATCACTGCCTCATGACAAGGGTGCAAGGAGAGAGGATGACAGATAGATGGAGACGGGCTTTTCAATGCCCAGAGTACCAGGGCTTCAACATTTTTGCACATAAAGCACCAAACCTTTAACAGTCACCCAAATTATGACTCATCTCCAGACAATTTGGGAGAGCTGCATGGATGAGTGAACGCAAACAGAGAACAATGCACACAGGAGCCGATTGTGTGTGCCTCACAATAAGTGCCATGGGAGTTGAGAGAAGGGAGAGACGCGTGTGGGCAGGAACGAGGGCAGAGATGTCAGGCAGCAGGAGGTTCCAGAGTGAAAGGGATCATGATAGGAAGCCATGGGAGACATAGAAACAAGGGTCTACACCTCTACACTTCCTGCCCTAGTAGAGCAATCCAAACTTCTGGAGGCCTGGATTTGGATGAGTCCCCAACCCCAAATAGCTGTATTAGTTACTTTCATTGCTACAACAAAACACTTCACAAAAGTCAACAGCTCAAGGATGCACACTGTCATGGCAGGGAAATCATGGGGAAGGATGTGTGGGGTAGCTGGTCAACAGTGAGTCCGGAAGCAGGAAGCAGGAAGCAGGAAAGATGAACAACGGTGTTCAGCTGTAGCTTTTATTAAACCTAGGACCTCAGACCATGGAATAGTGCCACCCACAATTAGAATGGTCTTCCTACCTCAATTAACCCAATGTAGAAACTCCCTTAAAGACAGACGCAGAGTTTAGATCTCGTCAAGCTCCTCCAAGGTTGATCACACAGTAATTTGGACTAAATGTGGGAATGCAGATCACTTGGGAGGCCAAGTCCTAGTCAGAGGGGGTGGGATTTCCTCTGCCTTTGTTGTTATGCCACAACAACTTAGTCACCAAGCACAGGGAGATGTTAGCAAGCTCAGGTTGTGCTGGAGAAACTGTCTATGCTCTAAGCACACAGTCCCTGAGAAGGCCCATCTCGTTACAAGCGCGAGACCTTCCCATTTCTTTGTCATGTTAATTCAGTCACCTTGACTCAGTTGTAGCTCAGCACGTTGGGTGGACTCAGAAGTAAGATGGCCTGGGTTCAAAGTAGAACTCCATCACTCTGTTGTTGTTATAGCATTGTCCGCAGGGTACCTGACCACTGGCTGCCTCTGTCTCCCTATTAGTAAAGCAAAGATATGGTAATAGGAGTGCTTCCTTGCCTTCCTCTGAAGATTCCCGAAGCGGTGTTGACAATGTCCTCACCTCTGCTCCTTTCCTGTGGTGGCTCTTGGCTCACCCCACTGCTGTGCTTCAGCCTCTTCTGGGCCTTGTTCCCACTGTCCCCTATCCTCTGATATTTCCACCTACCTGGCTATCTGCTCATCTCTCAATTCTATCTGAGATGGCACTCCTCTGAGCTATCCTCTACCCTCCCAGCTATCGGGGCTCTCAGCCTGACCTGTGATTCTCAAGGAAGAAGTCACTTTGAGTCAGCTCTGGGCTGGTTGCCTCCAGGCTGAAGGTACCTTAAGGCAAGGACCCTGTTTATGTGATTTGCCTACATAGTAGGCATCAGTGCCTAGCTGAGCACTCAGTGAATACACTGGGTGCCAAGAAAGGGATGGTGAAAGGGATGAATTAACAAAGGCAGGAAGGAGGAGCCCAGAGGACAGGGTGAGCTGAGCTACTGCTCAGGAAGGCTTCAGGATTTGGCCAAGGTCCAGCCACAGCTGGAGACACCCGTGACTCTAATTGGGTGGGGGTGGGGTGGGAGGTAGAAGATCCAGGCAGCCCCTCCCACTCTTCTTCTCCCAGTCACGTCCAGTCCAGCTCAATAACCAAATTCCCAACTGTCCCTGGCAACTAAAGGTCCGACAACTAAAGTCCTAATTCAGCTGAACAATTTCTCTTCTGGGTTTCCTTAAGTCAGGGTACTGAGGCTTTTATACATCAAAATATGATACTCGGGAGCTTAATCCATCAAAAGGTGCCCCTGGAAGAAAGATGTCTCCACCCTGCTCTGCTGTTAATACACCATGAACTGCTTGCTCTTTGCCTGGGGTAAGTGATTGATGCAATCGATATAATGAGTAAATGATTGCCAGCCATTCTCGCCACTCCTAATCAGCCACCAGACTGAGGAAAACAGCCTCCCTCTGAAAGACTCTGAAAGAGCTGCGGGAATGTATTCAGATGGAATCCAGTGGCAGAGGCTGCCACAGTTGTTGTGCAAATTTCCGGAAAAAAAAGGGGAGAGGCAGCAGCAGCTTGTCCCTTCTTGAACCAACAGATTTAAAACAAGAACCCAACTGAGAGCAATTCACACACACAGGGGGAGGAGTCAGTGTAACAAAAACTTAGTAACTATGTAACCATGTTTAGGTCTTCAACACAGGAAGTTGTAGCTATGGCTCATGCAAGTCAAGACTCATTTTGAAGCTTTGCCTGGAAGTGCTAAGGTAGAGTCAGGGCCCTGACAGTAAATCTCAGAGGTTTAGTTGTTCCCTGATAGTGTCATCTCTAAGGGGTCCTCAGACATCCATGAAAAACTAGGGACATTTGAATTTCTTAGCTGGACTTTTACCTAATAAGTGCTCAGAGAATACTCGTTTTGTCCTAGATAGGCTTTTTTTTTGCCAACTTGATACAAGCTAAAGTCATCTGAAAGGAGGGAGCCTCAACTGAGAAAATGCCTCCACAATATCCAGGTGTAGGACATTTTCTTAATTAATGATTGTTGCAGAAGGGCCCTGCCCATTGTGCGTGGGGCCATTGCCGAGCTGGTCCTCTTAGGTTCTACAAGAAAGCAGTCAGAGAAAGCCAGAGGAGTAAGCCTTAAGTAAGCAGCACCACCCCCACCCCCATGGCCTCTGCATCAGTTCCTGCCTCCAGGTTCCTGCCTTGTTAGAGTTCCTGACCTTGTTTCCTTCGATAATAGTCTATGGTGTAGAAGTGTAAGCCCAATAAACGCTTTACTCCCCTAGTTTCTTTGGTCATTGTTTCTCATCACAGCGATAGGATAGTAACCCTGACTAAGACTTGTTTCTTTCCCCCTTTCTGCACAGGGACCCAGCATAGTCTATGTTAGTTACCGAATTCTGAAAGATGGATGTCTTGGTCATAAAGCATTTGCCTAGCACATGCGAGAGACTCTGGGTGTGATTTCCTAGCACCAAAAAACAAAAACAAAACCTCCACTATTGTAAGTAATAAACACCCCATCCCCCTTGACTTAAGTGTAATACTGTTAGTTTTTTTTCTGGTTTTGTTTTTCTGTGTAGCTTTGGCTGTCCTGGAACTCTGTAGACCAGGGTAGCCTCAAACTCAGAGATGCGCCCTCCCCGCATTCAAAAGTGTGTGTACCACATCCCACTAACTGTTAATTCTTAATGATAATGAGAGAGTAATGAACCAAGTCTATGGAACAAAGAGGACTGGTGATGGTGTCTGGCTAAGCTGTGGCAGCATGACCCTGCAGATCTTGCCCAGATAAGCTTTGTGACTTCTGTCATTAGCCAACTGATATCAGGACATACTGCCCTGACTCTCTAGGTCACGAGGCACCAAACCTTGGATCCCATTCCCTGCAGTGACTCCATCCTTATTGAAATCCATGGTCCTAATGTTATCCCTAAAAGACTTTTTCCATAATCCCTGCTCTTTAGGTGCCTCACCCCAGGTACTAAACCTGGATGTGACCATGTCTGAGTCACATGCCAGGCCACACCATCCTGGAAAAAGCAGGGGAAACATGACTGCTATTGAGGCTTCTACCTTTTCCCAGTTCAATTCAACTTCTTCCATGACCAACAAATACCTTCCTCTTGCCGAAGGGGCTATTCTACCTCTGGATAATATCACCTTTCTTTGAGATGAATTATGTCATTTGGTGAATCTTGTCAAGATTTCTATGAGAATAACAAAAATGTTATTCATTAAAGAGTTAACAAAGCCAGCCGTCGTGGCACACACCTTTAATCCCAGCACTCAGGAGGCAGAGGCAGGTAGATTTCTGAGTTCGAGGCCAGTCTGATCTACAAAGTGAATTCCAGGACAGCCAGGGCTATACAGAGAAACCCTGTCTCGAACCCCCCCCCCCCAAAAAAAAGAGTTAACAAATATTTATTACTGTATGCTGGGCCTTGAAGGGACAGAGGGGACAAAGGCATCTTTATGTCTCAGAGCAGAAGGTCCTATTAAATGCCAGCTGTGTGGAGGTAAGAAGGTTTGTAAGACCCCCAACCCTCAGTCAGTGGTACTTACTTCAAGGACCTTCCCACTCCCCAGTGAGACACCAGATCTTGCAGATTGATGCAAGAGTGCAAGAGTAAGAGATTTATTTTCCAGCACTTGGCAGGGGGTGAGGGGTAGGAGGTGGGGGGGTCATCCCTCAAGGGGAGTGACTAGAAGATGACCCTCCCCCCATGGCTATTACAAGCAGGTTTTATACTTTTTAGGGGCACAGGTTACATCAGTAAGGTTACAGTTTAAACTTATTGATTAAGCATATCGACCTTTAAATCTATTGGCTAGCAAGCATGACATGCATTTGAGGTCTACCTGGGTCTTTCCAGAGGGTCAGGTGACTGTCAGTACATTCTGAGAATTTTTGACTCAAGAATGTTCCTGTGGGCCGGGCCTGGTGGCGCAGGCCTTTAATCCCAGCACTCGGGAGGCAGAGGCAGGCGGATTTCTGAGTTCGAGGCCAGCCTGGTCTACCAAGTGAATTCCAGGACAGCCAGAGCTATACAGAGAAACCTTGTCTCGAAAAACCAAAAAAAAAAAAAAAAAAAAAAAAGAATGTTCCTGTGGGTGGAGAATGGAACTTAGCCTAGCCTTGACCCCAGGTGGGAGGGTGAGCTGTATGGTGGGTGTGGGACTGGAAAAGACCTTAGGGTCCCTCAGGTTTACAGAGGTATTTGAATGATAAATATCTCCCATAGTCTCAGACTTGTGAATATTTGGTACCCATTTGGTAGCGCTCTTTGGGTAATTTTAGGAGAAGTCACCTTGCGGGGGAAGTGCATCACTGAAAGTGGGCTTTGAAAATTTAACGATTCAAGCCATTTCTAGTTTGTTCTCTCTTCTTTGTGCTTGCAATTCATGATGTGAGCCCTCACCTTCCTGCTCACTCTGCCACTGTGGAATCTAACCCTCCAGAACCTAAGCCCAGATAAACTTTCTTCTTTAAGTTGCCTTGGTCTTGGTGTTTTATCACAGCAATAGAAAAAGAACTAACACAGGAGGTGAGTTGGCTTAAATTGACATGAATCTGTTCTTAGCCATTGAGAGGAAGAGGAGACTGACTATTCCAGAGAGTAGGAATGGAGATGAGGAACCCTAAGTGTATGAGTCACGTTTCTATTGCTGTGATACAACACCATGGCTAGGCATCTTTCACAGGAAGGATTTGGGGGTGGGGGTGGCTTACAGTTCCAGATGGCTTAGGGTCACACTGATTAGGGCAGGTAGCCTGGAGCCGGGCAGCTGGGGCAGCAGCTGAGAACTCCCATGTTGAACCACAAAGGGGAAGCAGAGAGAACAACTGGGAACCAGTATGTGGCTTTTAAAACCCCAAAACCTGTCCTCAGTAACATACTGCCTCCAGCAAGACCACACCTCCTAAACCTACCCAAATAGGGCCAACATCTGGTCACCAAGTATTCAAACCACCTCAGAGAGGAAGCATGGTGGGTTGGGAACAGAGTAGTTAGAAGACAATGCATGTGTGGCATGCATGAAGCTGAGGATGAATTGCTGGTGAAAGTCTGAAGATCTTTGAACATTTTCCTGAGGAATGGAGGCTGAGGTCTTTAGGTACGTAAGTAATATACCTAACAAAATGTATCATTTTAGCTATGGGTGATATATGTATGTGTGAGTGTGCATTTGGAAGTAAGAGGTAAGCATCAGGCAGGTGTCACTTTCATATATATAGGATAGAGTCTCTTTATTGATCCTGGAGCTTACAATTTACAGATAATCTGGTTTAGCTAGTGAGCCATGGGGATTTGCTCCCCTCCCCAGCCACAGCACTGGGGTTAAAGATGCATGCCACGTGCCCCCCCCCCCCATGGGTGCTGGATCCTTACAGTCAAGCAGCAAACACTTTACTCGCTGAACCACCTCCCCAGCCCCAATGTAACGATTGGAAAATGTATCAAACCAGTGCTTTATGTGTGTACATGTCATGCCCTTTCCATCTCCCCAACCTTCTAAGTTTCCCAAACAAAAACTCTGCACCCCTCCCACTCCCCACTCTCTGGCAGCTGCCATCCCACTTCCTGAGTTACAGGAAGCAAGAGAAGCAAGTTGATGTAACTTTCTAGAAGGACCCTCTGGCTGTATCATAAAGGATGAGGTAAAGGTCCTGGGGTAGGAAGCAGGCTCAGAGAACTGCAGAGGAAGAAGGGGGCGGTAGTGAGGCACAGTGACAAGAGCAGATGGGAAGGGAAGGGGGCGAAGATATTTCAGACTTGTCGGTTAGATATTGGAATTCAGAAACACCCACGGAATTAAAATGTCTTTTTTCTAATTCCTATTCACTATTTTGACCCCCTGGCCACTTCTTGTGGGAGAAAGTGAGGAGATTATGGTCTTAAAATTTTGATTTTTAAATAGTTCTTACAATTATTCCAAAATTGTAGGCCATTTGGTTGATAGCTCTCATATTCAATATATGAATATAAATATACATTTATATAATAACATTATTTATTTCTTATATATAACATATTTACTGTATAATATGTTAAAATATAAGTATATAACATATCATATTTATTAAATAAAAATTATATATATACATATATACATTGGGTTTTTGTTTGGTTTTGTTCTTTCGAGACAGGGTTTCTCTGTGTAGCCTTGGCTGTCCTGGAACTCACTCTGTAGACCAGGCTGGTCTCGAACTCAGAAGTCTGCCTGCCTCTGCCAGGCACAGGGCACCACTGCCCGGCTATTATATTGATCTTGAAAGGTAAATAAAACTATCCATTCTTGGGTGTTT
>NC_034596.1:19860036-19868234 GCF_900095145.1 Mus pahari
GGTTATGAGCCACCATGTGGTTGCTGGGATTTGAACTCCAGACCTTTGGAAGAGCAGTCGGGTGCTCTTACCCACTGAGCCATCTCACCAGCCCTCTTGGGTGTTTCAAAACACATGTGCCACACCCCTTGTGGGGCTCCACCACCCCAGCATACTTTGCCTCAGTCCCTTGCCAGGTTTCTCTCTTCTCTTCTCACTTGCTCTGGTCACGTGTAACCCTGCCTGCCTTGCTTAGCAGCTGGGTCTTCTCGCCATCACAACGCTAAATCCTACTGCGGGGGTGGGGTGGGTGGTGGGTGGTGGGGGGGGTGGGGGATGGGGGCGTTTGTGACCTAGGCGGGAGGAAGGGAATGAGTCCTTCCCCCAGAAACAAGCAGCCGCTTCCCCTTTTCTTTACTCATGCCAGTCTCTTACCAGAAACTGTCACACCTCCCAGACGCCCCTCCCCTTTTTTGTTGCTCAAGGTTCCCTAGAAACTTTAGACATGTGGCCCTTCTTCATGGCTCACTCTTATTTGTGAGACTCCTATGCTTGTGCATGTAATCCAGCGTGGTTTTTTTCTCCTGTTACTCTGTCTTTTTTTTTTTTTTTTCTCGAGACAGGGTTTCTCTGTGTAGCCCTGGCTGTCCTGGAACTCACTTTGTAGACCAGGCTGGCCTCGAACTCAGAAATCACCTGCCTCTGCCTCCCGAGTGCTGGGATCAAAGGTGTGTGCCACCACGCCCGGCCTGTTACTCTGTCTTACATCTATTTAATTTGTAACTCAGCCAAAGAACCTAGAAGGATGGGGGTGTGGGGGTGTCTTCCCTCCCTCCTTTACAGATTTTGCTTTCTTTTGCTTTGTAGGCAAATCTATAGACTTGGACATGCATCTAATGGACTAATTGATTAGAGAATCAGATACCTGTCGAAGGGAAGAGCTTTAAAATGCTTTTAAAAAACTTTCCCATTGGCATTATGCATCGTGTTCTATGAATGGACTCTGGCTGTGGTGCTTGAGGCTCCTGATCGCCTACAGTTCCCAACAACTCTCTGTCGTCGTTGAGAGGCGAATTGTTCAGTATGTGCCATGGTGGTCCTCCAGCTTAAGAGTAATAACCCTGTTTCTGCCTTTCCCAGCTCCTGACAGAGTGTTGGGTGCATAATAGCTGCCCAGTAACTACTAACATCAGGAATATGTAACAAGAATAAAGTTTTTCCCATAAGACCATCAACCTCAGAAACCTCAACTTGGTCACTTCTCTGTCTGACCCCCTGATATAAAGAAATGAGACTCTGTTAGTAACTGCACATGGAAAGGCCACCTGTGCTCACTGCTACCTTCCTCAATTTCTGTGGCTGGCTACTGATGGAAAGGAGAGTGGTCAACTGAATGGAGAGAAGGGAGTCTTGTCTCACATTGTCTGACACAAAGCTCTAGAACTAGACAATGTATATGGGAAAATCCAAGCAGGAAAGAAGTGACAAACTTCTGAGTTCTCTGATGGGAGTTCCATGATCGGCGGTTGTTTTAAGTACACTTGCATTTCTTAGCAAGGAAGAATGCTTCTGAGTGGCATCGGTTTCTTTCCGCCCCGAGTCTTTGTTTAGCCAGACTTGAACTCTGCTCACTGAAGTCCTCACTGCCCTGTTGCTAGAAGGTTCTTTCATGAACATCCATTCCAGCCTTCTATTAGCTGTGTGGAAACACACCTGTTTCCATAAGGAAATAATCATTGAGGAATAACATTTGAGTCCCCCAAATGTTCCCCTATTGTTCCAGATCCTTCCCTAAATCCCCAGATACCTGCATTTGGATCCGTAGCTTAATGGGATGGAGTAGGGGTGGAGGGTCCGGCTCTGCTCCTGTTGAGATCCTGACTCTTGAGTGGTTAAACATTTTGACTGACGCTGTGCATATGTGCATGTATAGGTGCACACATATGTACAGCTGCACTTGTGTATATACAGCTGTATATATGGAGGCCAGAAGAAGGTATTGTGTGTTTTTGGGGCATTCAGCTTAGTAGGTAGATGATGGGGGCTGAACTCCGGTCTTCATGGCTATATAACAAGTATTATTAACTACTCAGCCATCTCTCTGGCCTCTGGGTTGTTTTGTTGTTGTTGTTGAGACAGGGACTCAATAAGTAGTAGCCCTTGCTGGCACAGGACTTGCTATATAGACCATGATAGTCTCAAACCCATAGTGACCTTCTTGTCTGCCCCTGCTTCTGACTCCCCTGTGCGGAGCTGAAAAGTGTGCAGCACCATGCTTGCCTGTTTGTTATTGTTTGTTAACTGTTGTTTTTATTTTTAAATATGGCCTCTCATGTAGCTTAGACAGGCCTTGAACTTACTGTGTAGCCAAAGATGACATGTAGTTCTTGATTGTCCTTGTTACCACCTCCCAAAGGCTGGGGATAATTGGAGTGTTCCATCACACCAGGCTTTGCAGTGGTGAGTGAAGTGAGATGCTAATCTTTGGGAAGTGGCCGCAGGAGGTCGAGAAACTCACACAATGACCCTTGAGATCCGGGCAGCTTCACCTGCATAGAGCTGGGAGCTTGTGTCAGACACTAGAGAGCAAGTAGGAAAGGGGAGGAAGCGCTTGCCTGCTTGCCCCAGATTTAAACCCTTTTCATAGCTTTTTCTGTCCATGCAGGAGACTCGAAGGTCTTGTCCACATGTCTTTCTTTTCCTGCAGGGGGAAGAGAGTTGGGCTGGGATCCTCCTGTCCTCAGCCCCTCCCCTGCCCTCTCCCTCTCTGAGCTGTGCTTGTCTCCCTGTTTATAACATCCTTCCTTTATCATCACCACCAACTTACCTTTTAAACCCAAGGTCCCCGCTTTAAAACTCTTCCTTTACTTGGTCCTTTACAGGCTGCTCATGCCTGTAGTCCTAGCACTTGGGAGATTGAGGCCCCAGGATCGCTATGAATCTAGGACCAATCTGGACTACAATGCCAGCCTGGACTGGTTAGAGAGCTGCAAAGACAAATAGGGAACCAGATAAATAGGGAACCAGAGAACAGGTTAGTGGCACAGCAGAGAGTTGAACCCCAATCTACAGTCTTCCCTGTACCAAGTCCTGCTCCAGTTTTTTTTTTTTTTTTTTTTAAGTTTTTCGAGACAGGGTTTCTCTGTGTAGCCTTAGGCTGTCCTGGAACTCACTCTGTAGACCAGGCTGACCTCAAACTTAGAAATCCACCTGTCTCTGCCTCCCAAGTGCTGGGATTAAAGGCATGCGCCACCGCCGCCCGGCCCTGCTCCAGTTTTTGGGGTTTTTTTTTTTTAGAGATTTATTTATTTATTATATGTAAGTACACTGTAGCTGTCTTCAGACACTCCAGAAGAGGGCATCAGATTTTGTTACGGATGGTTGTAAGCCACCATGTGGTTGCTGGGATTTGAACTCAGGACCTTCAGAAGAGCAGTCGGTGCTCTTAACCACTGAGCCATCTCTCCAGCCCCCTGCTCCAGTTCTTAAACTGTGTATACAACACAAACCCATGGGAGAAGCCATTTTTTGGTCAATTAAAACTAAAGTGGATCACAATACTCAGGACAAAGAATTCAAACTCTCTGGTGAAACTCAGAAAAATCAGGGGTATCTGAGACATACCACGCAGGTTTCTATTGCACACAATAGAAGTAGAATTTTCAAAGCAAACAATTTGCCTGTAGAGCAATGACCTTTCCCTGAAGTCACTATCACGGAGTGAACTGTTTCAGGCCCCCTTCTGTTCTCTCGCAAAGTCACCCTTGGATGCCATTGATCCCATCAACCTTCTTGGCAGGCTGCAGCTGGTCTAGACTGCAGAGACAGCAATATTGGTAGGTTAAAGACTCTGCTCAGTGGGGGCTGGGGAGGTGACTCTGTCTGGGCATAAAGTATTTCCGTGTAAAAATAGCCAGTCAGGGCAGCACACATCTGTAACTGAAGTATTGGAGAGGCAGACAGGTGGATCCCGGGGGCTCGCTGGCCAGCCACTCTACTGAAACAGAGGGCTCTGTGTTCAATGAGAGACACTCTGACACAAGAATAAGGTGGAAATGAAGATACCCAACATCAAAATATTGTCTGGTCTCCAAGTACAAACACACGCGCGCGCACACACAGCACCCTGGGCTTTCTTGCAACGTTCTGGACCCTGTGACTAGATGCAGTTTGCATGGTCTAATGTAAGGGCAGCGTAGCTGAAGCTTGGATAAGTGGTCTCCAGCTACCACCTTGGCACCAACAGTGTGACTGCATCTTCTTGTTCCATTCCTTTTCCATCACCCCAGGGTACCATCTTTACAGTCAGGAACTGGAAGTCTACAGGCAGCCTCTTACTTGCTGTGTGGGATGCTTGGAATGAGACCCAAACATGCACCCTAGTACCTGGTATGTGTGGTTCCTGGGCCTCTTCCAAGCTTGGGGTCAGACTGAGAAGGCTCCCATCTCAACTCTGCCTGCTTCCCATTATATGACCTTCAGAAGGTCACTTGCCCTCTCTGAGCCTTTGGGTCTGTTTTTTTTGTTTTGGTTTTTTTTGTTTTTTTTTTTTAAGATTTATTTATTTATTATATGTAAGTACACTGTAGCTGTCTTCAGACACCCCAGAAGAGGGAGTCAGATCTTATTACGGATGGTTATGAGCCACCATGTGGTTGCTGGGATTTGAACTCCGGAACTTCGGAAGAGCAGTCTGGTGCTCTTACCCACTGAGCCATCTCACCAACCCCTGGGTCTGTTTTTTATTTGTTGTTTGTTTCTTAGATAGAATATCGCAAGCCGGGTGTGGTGGCACACGCCTTTAATCCCAGCACTCGAGAGGCAGAGATAGGCGGATTTCTGAGTTCGAGGCCAGCCTGGTCTACAAAGTGAGTTCCAGGACAGTCAGGGCTATACAGAGAAACCCTGTCTTGAAAAACCAAAATAAATAAATAAATAAATAAAATAAAATAGAATATCACTGTGTAGTTCATGCTAACCTTGAACTTCCTCTTGGGTACAGTTTTTAGGTACAAGCTGCTCTGTCTAGCTCTTGAGCCTTTTAGAAAACATTGTAGATTTGTGTTGATGGTTATAGTACCCACCTTTCCCCCCTCACCCCTCATCCCAAGGAAACACACGTGCGAGATTCCCAGAGTGCCCTGGAGGACAATTGTTGTCTATCCTTGCTGTCTTAGGGTTTCACTGCTGTGAACAGACACCATGACCAAGGCACGTCTTATAAAGTACAATGTTTAATACTATACTGGCTTACAGGTTCAGAAGTTCATTCCATTATCATCAAAGTGGGAGCATGGCAGCATCCAGGAAGACCTGGTGCAGGAGATGCTGTGAGTTCTACATCTTCATCTGAAGGCTCCTAGCAGAATACTGACTTCCAGGCAGCTAGAATGAGGGTCTTTTTATTTTTATTTTTTTAAGATTTATTTATTTTTTATGTATATGAGTACACTGTAGCTGTCTTCAGACACACCAGAAGAAGGTATCAGTCCTCATTACAGATGGTTGTGAGTCACCATGTGGTTGCTGGGAATTGAACTTAGGACCTTTGGAAGAGCAGACAGTGCTCTTAACCACTGAACCATCTCTCCAGCCCTAGGATAAGGGTCTTAAAGCCCACACCCACAGTGACACGCCCACTCCAACAAGGTCACACGTGCTAATAGTGCCATTCCCTGGGATGAACATAAATAAACCAGCATACTTGCGGACCTACCATACTCAAGGGAGACCAGCTGGGCAAACACTGCAGATGGTTGACTCTCGGTGGCAAGTCCAGGACCCCATAACCATGTAGGATGGAGAATGGAGTTCAGTGAGCATGGGATTGAGCCGAGGGCAGCTGTAGCCCTGACCCTGTCACGAACTTCACCCCATGGCCCTGGGTGAATTCAGCAGCCACTCCTTCCACACCTAAATGCCTCACCTGGAAAGCAGACTCGCCTCCCGGGGCTTCTGCCAAGAGAAAATGAGCTAACACCTTTGAGGTGTCTATTGTCCTGGAGCTTGGCAAACATGGGGTAAATATTAGTGATGACTTGGCAGGGCCCAGGAGAGCTTTGTGCTCTCACATCCTCCCCAAGTCTGAACAGCAAGAAAAGGCTTGCTGCATATCCTCTCACTTTCTGTCTCCCCGACACCAGATACCTGCTTTTCCAAGTACTCTGTACTCCAAGTGTTCTGGGCTTGCAAAATGGTCCAAGGATCCAGGTCGGGGATCCCTCTGCTGTATTTTGAGTTAAAGTTACTTTGGGACTTGTGACTATTATTGTTTTGTTTTTGGTTTTTAAAGACAGGGTTTCTCTGTGTAGCCCTGGCTGTCCTGGAACTCACTCTGTAGACCAGGCTGGCCTCGAACTCGGAAATTCACCTGCCTCCCAAGTGCTGGGATTAAAAGCATGCGCCACCACACCTGGCAGGAATTGTGACTATTGATGAGTGTCCTTTGAAGCAGCAGGAAGGGTGACAATCACTGCTTTTTTTTAGACCGTGCCCTTAATGGAGGGTGATTGGCTGCCAGCTAGATCTCAGGGACTCTGAGCAGGAATGGGATTAGAGCTCATTTGAATTTCTGGTTTTCATACTTTTTGATGAAGTGAAGAGTCATCTCTCCATCTGAAGGTTTACCAGGAAGATGCCTCAGCAGAACTGAGCTGACTGAAAAAGGCCTTGGCTGCCCATCCTCTGAGCCTTAGCAATCTGAGAGACCTGTAGCAACACCTACCAGAAATCTGAATCCCATCCCAAGAGCAGCAGTTGGAGGCAGACTCTGAACAATTTTGTTTGTTTTTTTCGAGACAGGGTTTCCCTGTGTAGCCCTGGAACTCACTCTGTAGACGAGGCTGGCCTTGAACTCAGAGATCTACCTGCCTCTGCCTTCCAAGTGCTGGGATTAAAGACATGTGTCATCACTGCCCAGCTTCTTTTATTTTTTGTTATGACTTTAGGTTTAGCTTTCTGTTTGCCTTTTAAGACACACAAACACACACAAATATACAATCAGGAAGGTGGGCAAACAGGATATATACATAAACACATAAGCATCTTCTTCTGAAAGCAGCTCCCTCCTGGTCAGCTGCTCACCTGACAGAGACATCCTGTGTCTCTGAGCTAGCCTTTCTTCACCCCTGGCATACCAACGAGGGTCCTAGAAGTCTGAAATCAAATAGGAACACAGTGAAGAGAAGCAAGCCAGAAGAGATTTAGAATCATGCAGGAGCCTGCAATGGCTTCAACAGTTTCCCTCTGAGAGTGTGTAAGGGTCGAGGATGTGGTATAGTGCCTCAGAATTCCACAGCTGAGCCTCTTGATTCAGGGATGAGTGAAGTTGAGAGAATTCAAGAGACCCCAACTGAGCTACAGAAACAGCTCTTCCCCAGTTGCCAGATGTGGCAGATGTAGTCCTGCAAAGATGAGACAGCTCCACCCTCAACAGCCTCTTATGCAGCCACAAGAATGAGGCTGGGAGCTGGGCAGTGACTTCGCATGCCTTTAATCCTAGCACTTGGGAGGCAGAGGCAGGTGAATTTCTGAGTTCAAGGTCAGCCTGGTTTACAGAGTGAGTTCCAGTGCAGCCAGGACTACACAGAGAAACCCTGTCTCAAAGGAAAAAAAAAAAAAAAAAAAATGAGGGTTGAGTATGCAAATAGGAGATTTGCCCAAGATGGTGAAACCAGTTTGTGGAATTAGCTGTAAGGCAAGTTGCCTTGGAATTTGTTCTGTAGAATACTCAGCATCATCATTGCAGGCCCAGGAGAGAACTGCAGGGCAGCCCTCCCACCTTGGGAGCTTTCCTCTTTTAGGTTGAAGTGGGATCTGAGAGACAATGAGGGAGCTCCCACAGACAGGGACCGGTTTATATCCCCCTCTCCGCAACTCTAGGGCCCAGTACATAGTAGGTACTTAGTGAACTTAGCTAATGGTACACAGTAGGTATTCAGTGAGCTCAGTAAGCAGAAGAGGTTCACAAAATAGGAGATTCTGGGGCTGGTGAGATGGCTCAGTGGGTAAGAGCACTCGACTGCTCTTCCAAAGGTCCGGAGTTCAAATCCCAGCAAACACATGGTGGCTCATAACCATCTGTAACAAGATCTGACACCCTCTTCTGGAGTGTCTGAAGACAGTTACAGTGTACTTACATATAATAAATAAATAAATCTTTAAAAAAAAAATAGGAGATGTTTTTTTAAATGTTTTTAAATGTTACAGTATTTCTTTTT
>NC_034596.1:19868304-19869550 GCF_900095145.1 Mus pahari
AACTCACTCTGTAGACCAGGCTGGCCTCGAACTCAGAAATCCGCCTGCCTCTGCCTCCCGAGTGCTGGGATTAAAGGCGTGCGCCACCACGGCCGGCTCAGTATTTCTATACTATACCAAGTGCAAAACTGCAGGGTGGAATGACAGCTCTCCCCTCCCCCACCCATCTATCTCTATGGTGACCATTACCAGCACCGGTCAAGGTCAAACATGGTCAACTGTTATGCTTCAGAGACCAGCATAGCTACATTTTAGGTGAATAGCATTGCATGGAGATCTTTTGTATTTTAGATCCACTTTTGTTATGGCACAAACGTGATAAAAAACCTTGAATACATTCTTAACAAAGACAAATCGTCTTGTTGCCTAGAACTGATTTTTCATTTTCCCCCAGTCTTCATCTCCAAGCCTAGCGATTTAACTCAGCAGTGATAACTGCGAACATGTAATTTTGTATTCTGTCTGCAATGCCTTTTTTTTTTTTTTTTCTTTTTCTTTCTTTCTTTCTTTTTTAAAATAAAGCATTTGTTCTTTCATATAGATGTGGTGCTTGGAGCCAATCTTTGTTGGCACATCAGTTTTCCGCTTAGCAGCTCAGCAGTGAAAAGACAATGGGAGATGTTTTCATAGCTTCTATCAGGTGTCTGAGAAAGGCTTTGTGTTCCTGAGCTCTACAAACAGAGGAGTTAGCAAAGGAATGGAACAGAATAGACTTTTCACACAGATTATTTGTATTGTTATCTAAATGGGGCATTTCTTTTGTATGGGAGGAAAACTCCTGTAGAAATCAAGTGCGCCCGAGTGTCAGTGTTACAGAGTAAGCAACCAATACTTGAATTTGGAGACTATCATTTGTTATCCGTGTGACCTTGGGCTGCTTAGCCAATTCCCTGTTCCTCAGTTTCCATCTCCTGGGGAGTGAGCAGGAGCATATGAGATAGTCTTGCTGTGATTTTGTTTAACCAAGATAATGTTCTTGGCATGATATATTTTTTGAAGATTTATTTTATGTGTATGGTTATTTTGCCTGCTTGTAAGTATGTGCACAATGTGCGTGCTTAGTGGCCTCAGAGGTCAGAAGAGGGTTGTCAGATACCCTGGAACTAGTTATGGATGGTTTAAGAGCTACCATGTAGGGGCTGGTGAGACAGCTCAGTGGGTAAGAGCACCCGACTGCTCTTCCAAAGGTCCGGAGTTCAAATCCCAGCAACCACATGGTGGCTCATAACCATCTGTAACAAGATCT
>NC_034596.1:19870020-19873168 GCF_900095145.1 Mus pahari
AGGAGGCAGAGGCAGGCAGATTTCTGAGTTCGAGGCCAGCCTGGTCTACAAAGTGAGTTCCAGGACAGCCAGGGCTACACAGAGAAACCCTGTCTCAGGAAAAAACAAACAAACAAACAAATCTCAAAGGTCCTGTTGCTCATCAAAGAAATCTCTAGCTCCGTCCCTACACCCTTGGCAGGCTGAACCTTGCCACCATCATGGGGTGGGGACTCCAAGTCAAGTCAGTAGGTGCCGAAACATTTCACCTTTAGGGTGGGGTATCTCAAGGTCATCCAGAGGACTTTGACTTGGGTCACAGTTCTAAGACCAGAAGACCTCTCTTCAAGCAACTTCCCTAGGTAGGAACTTATCATTCTTTAGCATTCTTATCTGTGAAGGCTTTTAGAGCCACACCCAAATTGTTTCTTTAGGACACACCTAACTACTCCTACCATCGATTTAAGCATTTATATTTTGCTAACAATTAGGTTTTCTATGTACAATTATCAAAAATCCTGTAACACTTTGCAAAAGCAATCAATGCTCTAAACCACAGAGCCATCTCTCCAGACCCCTTCATGGTGTGGAGATTGTCTTTGTGTGAGCCTCTCTGTATGCCAGAGTTGGGGGGAGGGGGAAGGGGAGAGGAGGTGTCAGTGTATTGGTTACATTGCTCTCTCTCTCTCTCTCTCTCTCTCTCTGAGATCTATTTACTATGTGGAGTGGGACTTCGAAGCAGAAGACTCCAGGGCAGGTCTCTGCACTGCACTGCTCTCTCTGCCCAGGGGTCAGTTCCATGGAAACAAGAACAGAGATGCTGAAGGCCATCCTCAGGAGTATATTAGTTAGGGTTTCTATTGCTATGAAGAGACACTGTGTGTGACTATGATAACTCTTCTTTGTTGTTTGTTTGTTTGTTTGTTTTGTTCCATTTTGCCAGACAGGGTTTTCGTGTAGCCCTAACTATTCTGGAATTTACTCTGTAGACCAGGCTGGACTCAGACATCCTCTTGCCTCTGCCTCCCAAGTGCTGAGATTAAAGATGAGTGTCACTAAGGCCCAGGGTCCATGGCAACTAATATAAATGAAAACATTTAATCAGGGATGGTTTACAGTTTCAGAGGTTTAGTCCATTATTGTCATGGCAGGAAGCGTGGCAGCATGCAGGCAGACATGGTGCTGGAGAAGGAGCTGTCAGCTCTACACTTGGCTCAACTGTCTAGTGAATGTCACACTGGACCTGGCTTGACCATTTGAGATCGGAAAGCCTGCCCCCTAGTGACACCACTCTTCCTCCAACAAAGTCACACCAACTCCAACATTAGGCCACTACTAATAGTGCCACTCCTATAAAGCTATAGGGGCCATTTTCATTCAAACCACCACAGGGAGGCAGGTTAGCCGCATAACAACAGCTTTGCTAGACCTGGCTAGCCTTGTTGATGGAAGTCGGTTCTTTCCCCTTCCTGTTTCCATCTCTCTTCCCTCTCTCCTTTTTCCTCTTCTCCCCTTCCTCTCTCCCTGACATTTCTTTTGCTCATCTCTACTACTGCACAGTGCTTATTGCTACCTCACATTTTAAGCATCAGACATCACTGAGATATTCTGCTCCCCTGAACAACTGTGCTCTTCTGCATGCAGGTTTTCAAAACATATGCATAGGGACAGCCAGTGCCTTGGGGTTTCCATTGCTGTGAAGAGACACCATGACCAAGGCAACTCTTAAAAAAGGGAAAACATTTAATTGGGGCTGGCTTACAGTTTAATCCATTATCCTCACAGTGGGAAGCATGGCAGCATCAAGGCAGACATGGTGCTTGAGGTGCTTGAAGAGGAGTTGAGATTCAATATCTTTTTTTTTTTTGAGATTCAATATCTTTTGTTTGTTTGTTTGTTTGTTTTGAGACAGGGTTTCTCTGTATAGCCCTGGCTGTTCTGAAACTCACTCTGTAGAACAGGCTGGCCTCGAACTCAGAAATCTGCCTGCCTCTGCCTCCTGAGTGCTGGGATTAAAGTCGTGGGACACCTGCAGGCAGCAGAAATGGGGTGTGTCTCACTGAGTGTAGTCTGAGCATATATAACCTCAAAGTTCACTCCCACAGTGACACACTTGGCCAAGCATTTTTTTTTTTTTTTTTTTTTTTGGTTTTTTTGAGATAGGGTTTCTCTGTGTAGCCCTGGCTGTCCTGGAACTCACTCTGTAGACCAGGCTGGCCTCAAACTCAGAAATCCACCTGTCTCTGCCTCCCGAGTGCTGGGATTAAAGGCGTGCGACACCAATGCCTGGCATGGCCAAGCATTTTAACACATGAATCTATGGGGGCCATAACAATTCAAACCACCACAACAGAGTTGATGAGGAACTTTAAAATAGGCCAATGAAACACTTAAACCACATCATGGGGATGGGCAAAGTGTTGTCAAGTGGCCGAAAATTTGTGTATTAGAAGAGAAGCAAGCTTTCTCCCGAGAATTTCAGAAGGAACAGCTCGGTGGAGAGACTGCATCTCAGTATTGGAAGAGCTGATCCATGAGGGAAGACACTTGCCTAAAAGGTAGTGAGTGGCTTGTTATTAGTGACACTCCCAGCCAGCTTGGCCTGCCTGATGACCAGGATGCTGGAGAGGAAGAGCCCAGCTCCCAGTGGCAGTGAGGGAGGTCAGACCTGATGACTCTTGGATTCTTACCTCCACGACACAACTTTAAGTCTCTCCGTTGAGACCTGCAGAAGAGGAGGCACAACTATCAGTCAAATAGGTGGTGAGTCCAAACATTTTATTCTGATTTCCATTTCCAGTAACTGAACAGTAGAGATAACTTAAAAAGCTCCTTACTAGAGCCTCTGGAGAGTTCTAGAAACAGGAAGAAAGGTGGTCAGGACGCATTTCCCAGGCACATTCCAGAAAACAGATGGTGAGTAGGATTTGTTCCTTGGCTCCTGGAGGGCTCTGGGTGTACCAGGACCCTTTCCCTGACTAGGCTGGCCTCAAACTCACAAAGACCTGCCTGGATCCCGAATGCTGTGATTAAAGATGTGTGCCACCACTGCCCAGAGCTTTATTTCCCCTTTGAAATGGTTTTTATTTTTAAGTCCCTCCCTCATTCCTGGAACCATTTTCCAGGTAATAACCTTGTCTCAGGTTTCTCTCTTTTTTTTTTTTTTTTT
>NC_034596.1:19875148-19878166 GCF_900095145.1 Mus pahari
GGATTAAAGGTGTGCGCCACCATGACCAGCTGTGAAGCCACTTTTTAACACAAGAAAATGTAGTGGCTTTGCTACTGCTGTGGTCCCTGTGACCTGCATGGCCCCAAGGCAGTGATACTTAGAATTCCAGATGGTTTCCTGTCCCTTTCAAGCCAGCATCCCTGGGGCAGGACCCATGTTACTCCCTGTAACCAACTTTAAGGAGCCTGGGACAATGGGTTCTGGGGCTTCCAGTTAGGTTGTGAGGAACAGGCTGGAGGAGGGCACACCATGTCAGTCAGCTGTAAAATTTGTGGGCTGAGGGAGGGAGATGGGGTACTGTGGAGACCAGTAAAGATTTGGGTTTGGAGCTTGGGAGCTGGGTGGGTAAAAGGCTTGCTATGCAAGTGTGAGGACCTGAGGTAGGATCCCAGAACCCAAGGAAAACCATATGTGATAGTGTAAGCTTGTAATCCAGGTATTCCTGCAGTGAGGCGTTCCCGGAAGCTCAAGGAACAGGTAGCTTGGCATATGTGACCAAGACACCCTGTCTCAAACAAAGTAGAAGGTGAGAGCCAACAACCAAAGTTGTCTTCTGACCTCTACTCTTGCGCTGTGGCACCAATCTACTTGCACTTTCTCATTCAAACGCTCATGTACACCATGCACACGGATATTTTTAAGGCCTAGGTTAATATTGTTCATGGGTCAGATGCCAGACTTCCCAACAGAGATTTGGTGCGGTTCTGTGGTGGCAGAATACTCCCAGTTGGCACAGCCCAAACCTGACCACTGTCATATGACTTTCCTTTATCTCAGAGGAGAGGGGGGAGACAGACTTGATTCTAGTTTGCCTACTCCTGTGTCTTCTGGGACCCCAGGCCTTCATTCTTGCTATCTCCTTTAGTGATACAATAGGCAGGACAGAGTTTTTTTTTTGCCTTGAACTTAAAACATAAACTGTGTATATTATGTTTTGACATATGATGTAATCATTTGTTATTACTGAGAAACCTTATGAAAATGTGGAAAAATGCTTTTGACATATTGTCAACAATATATTAAATCTTGAAAACAAAAGGAGGGTATCAAAATATATATATATATATATATATATATATATATATATATATATATATATTTGATTACATGGCCATAAAAAAATAAATGTGAATATGGCTAGTAATTTGTAAAATGAGAAATGGCTGTTTGAGGTTAAATTGTGGCAATATCACTAATTTTGATTTTTAAGTACCTTTTCCTTTAAGGTTACTGCCATGTAGCTATTTTATTGAAAAGGAATGTAGCAAGTCCTAGTAGCTGTATTTAAAGACAAATTAAAATTGTATCTTTGGAAGATATTTGCAATACTGGAATCCTCAATTGTGTCCTATGCTATGTTTGGGATGAGTGACAATGAGTGTTGAGAAAATGTAGGAGAGAGAGAGAGAGAGAGAGAGAGAGAGAGAGAGAGAGAGAGAGAGAGAAAGAGAAAGAGAAAAGACAGGAAGAGAGAGAGACAGGAGACAGACAGAGAGAAAGACAAAGAGACAGAAAGAAGGGGAAGGGAAAGGGGGGGGGGGGGGGGGGGGGGGGGGGGGGGGAGGGAGGGAGAGAGAGAGAGAGAGAGAGAGAGAGAGAAAGAGAAAGAGAAAGAGACAGACAAAGAGACAGAAAGAAGGGGAAGGGAAAGGGGGAGGGGGAGAGGGAGGGGGAGGGGGAGGGAAGAGAGCACAAGAGAAAGTGTATTTTCAAGGCGGTCACTTGCCTCTCTACCTGTTTTCAGAAGAACAGTTGGTTAATACCTAAACCGTAATGTGATGAGGTGGCTCCTGGGGCCTGTCTCACATCGAATGAACCTGCTGCAATATTCTGTGGCAGCCAGAGCGACTGTAAAATGACCCCTCCTGCTACTGCTCTCCCAGCTGTCACAGCCTGAATTCCTGATGGCTGCTGTATGAATTTCCTCTGTCTCTGAGGAGCAGCAGCAGAGACGGGCTTTTCCCCAACTTGTCATTTCCTGTGTTTCCTGGGAGCCTGACTCTCACCTCCTCCTATCTCCTACCATGGAAACCAACAAACCTGGCTTCAACTAGGATAGGTGCTGCCTGTTCCACAGTAGAGCTACAGTTTGCAAAAAGATTCTTGTGGAGACATTCTTTAAGGGTGGAGGCTCATGTCACAGTGGTTAGCCTGCAGGATGGGGAGCTGAGATTTGCAAAGCACTAGTAGATGTGGGAATTATGGCCCCATGTAACCAAACTTATATATGGAGAGGCTGGTGTTTTAACAGCAGCTTCGGCAGAAACAAGAGAGGTGTGTAGGATCATCAAGTTCTGCAAGATTGCTGGCCTTGTGGGTACAAGTTGATGACATTTCTAATGTGTCCTCTAAGCTTTTCTGATCACACCATGCCTGTGTGTCCAACCTGCAGCCTGTGGGCCATACTCATCTAGGGATAGCACTGAACGTAGCCCAACACTTTTATAGAAAGCATCATATCACAATATCAAAAAGGCTGGCTGGCTGGCTGCCCATTGCAAACTAACTCTCTCTTTCTCTCTCTCTCTCTGTCTGTCTCCCTCCCTCCCTCCCTCCCTCCCTCTGATCTCTTCATTTTAATAGCTCCTGTCTCTTCCATTTGGTTCATACCTAGACCATAATGTGATCATTCTTGATCTAGGTAAAGTGTAACTCTCCAGCATTAATTTTTCATCATTAATATGACCTTCCCTTTGGGATCCCTTCAACCTCCACCTGTTGATTCACAGAGAAGGGGGCAGTTTAATATTTCATCTTATTCAGACTTCTGATCTGAAGATGTTAATAACCTCTCTTTAGGAAACTCTTATTTGTAATGATGTTCAGTGTCTGAGACAACCTCCTTTGACTCCAAGACATCTGTTTTTTTTTTTGTTTTGTTTTGTTTTGTTTTTAAGATTTATTTATATCACGCTTGGTGGTGCACGCCTTTAATCCCAGCACTCGGGAGGCAGAGGCAGGCGGATTTCTGAGTTCGAGGCCAGCCTGGTCTACAGA
>NC_034596.1:19878611-19880136 GCF_900095145.1 Mus pahari
CCTGCCTCTGCCTCCCAAGTGCTGGGATTAAAGGCGTGCGCCACCACTACCTGGCTCCACTCCTAGACATCTGAAGGATAGTGTGTGTGTGTGTGTGTGTGTGTGTGTAGAGGAGGAGGAGGAGGAGGAGGAGGAGGAGGAAGGCCCTTTTAGCAGCAGCAAAGGCATGAAGTCTTCAGAGACAGCACCCTCTCCTCCTCTGTACCTGCAGGAAGGGCTCGGTCCCTCTGAGTGTTTTCCATCCTGCGGATGTGAGGTGGGTGTGTGTACTGCTCCCAGTTGCAGTTTCCTGAGGAGCTGCTCTGTCCTGCACTTGGCTCTCTTACTTGCTTCTGCCATGGCCACCTCATGGTAGCTCCTCTGCCCTTGATGTCACCTTGAACACTCTTGTGCACAGGGAACAGTGGGCATCCCATGCCTTCCTCCTTTTCATGCTCCTATCTCTCCTCCTCTTCCCTCCTCCAGACGCTAAGCCAGGGAAATGCGGACCTCTCTTTTCTTTCTCCCCATCTTATCTTCCTCCATCCTGCCTCCTGCTAAGCTTTGATGATGAACTGGGCTCAATGCTACACACTGCAGGGAACTCTGTGGGCTGAGTTCTCCTGGCTCCCATGCTGTTACGCCAAAAGAATAAAAGAATTTGGAAAAATCTCTTCTTCAGACAACAGTGAAGCATGCTGAAAAGTGTTCTGTGGCCTGGTGCTGTTGAGGATAGAAGTGTAGTGGTGATCTGTCTGTCTGTCTGTCCCAGAGAAACCAGAGGGGCAGGAGAGTAGAGAGGGACCAGGAGGAGAAGATGGCGTGGAGAAAGTATATGGAGAGAACAGAAAGATTCCCCGGGAGGTCATGATGAGAAAGTAGCCATGTGGGCACACATGGGTTTAGCAGGCCAGGGCAAGACCAGATGGCAAGTAACAGGGCATTTATCTGGGTGTTAGCAGCCTAGTTGGGTTAGAATGGCTCACAACCTGCCTAGCTTAAGCTTGCAGCTTGTTCATAAGTATACCAAGTCTCTGTGACATCTATTTGGGAGCCAAAACAGGCAGAATGGGGCATAGAAACATCATGCAGTACTTGGAAGCAAAAGGGGTTATTGAAAACCCCTCAAGACAGGCTGGAGAGATGGCTCGGCATTAAGAGCACTGACTGCTCCTCTGAAGGTCCTGAGTTCAAATCCCAGCAACCACATGGTGGCTCACAACCATCCGTAATGAGATCTGACACTCTCTTCTCATGTGTCCGAAGACAGCTACAGTGTACTTACGTATAAAAATAATACATAAGGGGCTAGAGAGATGGCTCAGCGGTTAAGAGCGCTGACTGCTCTTCTGAAGGTCGTGAGTTCAAATCCCAGCAACCACATGGTGGCTCACAACCATCTGTAATGAGATCTGATGCCCTCTTCTGGGGTGTCTGTAGAAAGCAATGGTGTATTCATATAAATAAAATAAATGGGGGCTGGTGAGATGGCTCAGTGGGTAAGAGCACCTGACTGCTCTTCCGAAGGTCCGGAGTTCAAATCCCA
>NC_034596.1:19880261-19881573 GCF_900095145.1 Mus pahari
CATCTGTAATGAGATCTGATGCCCTCTTCTGGGGTGTCTGAAGACAGCTACAGTGTACTTACATATAATAAATAAATAAATCTTAAAAAAAAAAAATCTAAAAAAAAAAAAAGAAGACTCCCCCTCCCCTAAGAATTACATTTAGAGCCGTCGTACCGGACTGTGTCATTGTCTGGCACAAACACTTCAAGCAATCCCTGGTGTCTTTTTGTGAACACCTTGGGACTCACAACTCCTTACCCTTCCCTTTGTAACTTTGTCCTTAGCATATCAGGGTTTGCTCTCCTCTAACTCTCCACTTAAAAATATCTCCCTCTACTTTCTGCCTATTCAAACCCCTTTCCAAAATGCGACATAAAACCCGTCTTGTCCATGACAGTCTCTAGATCTTTACCTGTTCCTCCCCAGTATTAGTTGAACACTTAGCCTAGTCTGCTTTGCTGGGTCATCACAATGGAGTTTCTACTCTCACTACTCAGTGGACTAGGGTTCTTTTGTTCTATTCTGAAACTGTGGATAGGGCCTGGTGCGGTGGCTCAGATATGTAAGTGTGAGCATGAGAATGCCTGGAAAGCCACATAAAACCCCAGGTGGACAAGACAGCCAGCCTGTGATACCAGCTCTGGAAGGCAGACGCAGAGGAGCCCCAGAACAAGCTGGCTAGGAAGTTGAGGTATATAGATGAGCTCCAGGTTTGATTGAAAGACCCTAGCTCATTGAATAAGATGGAAGGATTGCTGAGACCAATATTGGGTCTCCACATGTGTGTGCATCCATACACATACAGAGATATGAATGTGAATATGCCCACACCACATATAAAAACACATGAAAAAATTTAAAAGAGGAAAAGTGAGAAATTGTGAGTAGGCAAGTAGTTTTTCTGGTGTTGGCAAACCCAATCCCTTGGATGCCAAGGGCTTATGACAGACTCAGAACCATTGGCTTATAAGGCAGGGTGGCTCTAGACTCAGGCTTAAAAGCTTTCTGCTCAGCAGCTAATGGATCCTCAGCTCTTAGCTGTAGCCATTTCTGCCTTCCAGGTCTATGATGGCCAAGTGAAGGTCCTAACTGTTGTTAGTGCCACAGCTCCTGAACCTCAGATATCAGGACCCGCTATCCTTACTGTGACCATGTTACAGCTATTGGATTGTGGTCATCAGGATCTTTACCCCTTAGGGCTCCCCAGCTCCCTAGAACCTGTTCAGTAACTGGGGCTTACAGCCCTTCATCTTTGATTCTTTACAGCCTTTTGGGTACTTCTATGATCCTTTACTGTTTCTGCTATCCCCATCCCTTTTTTTTTTTTTTT
>NC_034596.1:19881668-19909875 GCF_900095145.1 Mus pahari
GAACTCAGAAATCCGCCTGCCTCTGCCTCCCAAGTGCTGGGATTAAAGGCCTGCGCCACCAGGCCCAGCTACCCCTTTTTTAAAAGTCCTCATACTTGAGCATGACTTTGGATGTCTATGCAATGCTCAGGCTGGAGCCCAGGGTTTTGTGCATGCCAGGACCAGGCAAGCACTCCAGCAGCTCAGCTCCACTCTAGCTCCCAGATAGCTTTTTGATGCTATTACTGTTGCTGCCGCCACTTGCCATTGCCACAGTTTCCTCTTTGTGTGACCAAATCAGCCTACTCTACCCATGATAAAGATCACACACAAGCAAAGATTACCCAGGAGAAGCCTTTTATGTGGCCCAGTGTTACAAAACCGCATGGCAGTATAGGAGGGTGTCTCCTGGCTGACTCAAAGAGAAAGCCAAACTGGCTGATAAAATCAGAAAGGGAATGTGACATTCAAATGAATGATTGTTTCTGCACCATTCACAACACAGCTTACCACAGTATCACCACATAAGGACCAATTACAAGTCCAGCATTATACCAATCACTGCAGGCTTCTCTCCTCCTCCTCCTCCTCCTCCTCCTCCTCCTCCTCCTTCTTCTGTAGGACAGAATGGCCTCAGACATGTGACCTTCTGCTTCAGCCTCCCAAGTACATCTGTTACTGCACCTGTCTCTTCCCACAACCCATCTTGTGTGGGAATAGCTTCAGGGTCACCCAACATTCATAAAGACTTGTCTTGCTTGAAGTGTTGCCATAGTGACCATCTGGCCACCTGAGGGGACACTCAGGTGACAGCTCCCTGTTCCAGGCGACCAGTCACAGGCAAGGATCAGATTGCTGTCAGTCAAAGGACCCAAACCACCCACTCCCAACAGCTTTGCTTATTTGAAGTAGTAAAAGTTCAAGGTGATTACAGTAAAGATGAATCACCAGGGCTTTGAGATGGCTCAGTGGGTAAAGGTTCCTGTCCCCTAATGCTGCAAACCTGGCAGCTTGAATTTAATGTTCAGAACCCATCTAAAGAAAGAAAGAAGAGAGACTGAACTCTACAAGGCCATCCTCTGACTCCCAGTGGATGCTATGATGCAAATACACACATAATCGCTGGCATTCCTGACAGTGCTTGACAGCGTTCAGCTTAACAAAATGCCTCTAGTGAGAGACCTTGTCTCAAAATAACCTGAAAGATGGAGTCATTATCCTTTGGGCTCTTGCCTAAGTGAATGGTCACATACCCATATGCATAAGGGCAGCATTAATTGAACTGAGGGGGTTATTAATAACAAAATACAATAAAAAAATATGAAGCTGGGAAAGTGTCCTAGTTTGCCTTCTGTTCCTGTCATAAAATACTGACCACAGTCAACTTGGTGGAAAGGGGGTTTATTTGGATTACAGGTTACACCATTATCAAGACAGGAACTGAAGACAGGAGCTGGAAGCACAAATGATGGAGGGACGGTTTACTGGCTTGTTTCCCTGCTCAGTTTAGCCTGCTCTCTTATAGAACCCAGGACCATCTGCCCAGAGGTGGCCCCACCTACCAATCAAGATAATGCCTCACTGACATTCATACCCATGGGCCAATCAGATGGAGGCAATTCTTCAGTTGAGGTCTCTCCTCCAAGACTTGTTAAGTTGCCAACCAAGATTAGGCATCACAGAGGGTGATGGGGTTTGGAGTACTAGGAGAATTGGAAGGAAGTACTGATGGAGATCTATCTATCATCTATCTATCTATCTATCTATCTATCTATCTATCTATCTATCTATCATTTATCATCTATCATCTATCTATCATATCTATCTATCTATCTATCTATCTATCTATCTATCTAAATTTAAATGTATGGAACTTTCATAGGAAAAAAATGTATTAAAAACATAAGGTGACAAGAAATCCAACCTGTTTCATCTTCAAGGTGACAAAGATGGGTGTCCACAGATCAAGTCAAGATAGTTAAAAGAATACATGGTAGACAAAAGGAAGATATCTCCCATCAGGACAGGGCTTTTCTTTCTTTCTTTCTTTCTTTCTTTCTTTCTTTCTTTCTTTCTTTCTTTCTTTCTTTCTTTCTTCCTTCCTTCCTTCCTTTCTCTCTCTCTCTCTCTCTCTCTCTCTCTCTCTCTTTTTTTTTTTTTTTTTTTTAAAGATTTATTTATTATATGTAAGTACACTGTAGCTGTCTTCAGACACTCCAGAAGAGGGCGTCAGATCTTGTTACGGATGGTTGTGAGCCACCATGTGGTTGCTGGGATTTGAACTCCAGACCTTCGGAAGAGCAGTCAGTGCTCTTACCCACTGAGCCATCTCACCAGCCCTCTCTCTCATTTTTTGAGACAGGGTTTTTCTGTATAGCCCTGGCTGTCCTGGGACTCACTCTGTAGACCAGGCTGGCCTCGAATTCAGAAATCCGCCTGCCCCTGCCTCCTGAGTGCGGGGATTAAAGGTGTGTGCCACTACCACCTGGCTAGGACAGGATTTCTTGGGGTGACCATAACCTATCAGAGATACCATAGCCATCCTGGCAAGAATGATTATATTCTAAAAAGACATTTGTGCTCTCCCTTAGACTGTCAGATATGAAACAAAGGGCCCCAGGAAAATGGAATTTCCCCAGGACTCTCATGCTGGGAGAAGGGAAGGGCTGAATCCTGGTGTCAGCCAGAGGGAAAGTTTGTCTCCCCGAAAGAGATCTCACACAGCAGAGCCTGAAGCTCATATGAAGACCTGGCAGATGGCTCACTGGACATCTTTGCTCTTCTTCCTAACATGGCTACACAGAATATATATCCTTTATCTGATTTTCACTGTTACCCATTGTTTAATTGGTCTGTTGAGGACGTGTGACCACCATCTACCTTGTTAAGGTGTGGTCAGGGCTTAGGCTCTGATCCTAATTCCAGTAACAGCATTAATGGTTTTGTGTGTGGTGTCTTTGTGTACGTGCGCACATGTATGTTATAGGCAATGTGGGTGTCTTCCTCCGTCACTCTTCATCTTTGGCAAGGTCTGTCACTGAACTTGAAAGTACTGATTAGGCTAGGCTAGTCCCAGTGAGCTTCCCATCTCTACCTTCCCGGCCCTAGGATTACAGTCATGTGCTGTTGTACTTGGCTTTATTTTATTTTATTTTTTAATGTACAGTTTTTGGTTTGTTTGTTTTCCTTAATGTGGGTTCCAAGGGATTTGATTCAGATATTCATGCTTGTGTGGTAACCACTTTACTATAGCACAGAGTGAAGGGTTAATAGAGACTACTGAAGGGCAATGGCCAGAGAGCCTTTGGTCCTGAGAAGCTAACTCCTACAGGAAGCAAGCAGGTGCGGTAGTCCCTGGGGATGTGTGGCTCTCATCCCTCTCATTGGCCTCGCTGTCCAGAATCCAACCAATCTTCTATTCGCCACTGGCTTACACTTTTTTTACCGGCTCATCCATCAGCTTAGGTCATCTATGTGACTCAAGCCATCACCTTTTATGAGACTCTGGCGTATGGTGGCCACGTCAATATCCTGGCCATGTCTTAGCTGCTGGGGTTCCATGCAGACTCACCAGTTTTCCTGAAGAATAACTCTGAGAGGCATAGAACAGTATCCATTGCATGTTCCTGATAGAGTGGTGGTCATACAGAGCAGGTGGTTTGCACATGACCCTTTTATACTATTGCAGCCTGTCATTACTCTCCTGCATTCAGTTACAGACAAGCAATAAACTAGCCTTTGGCTCAGAGGCAAGTTCTACTAAGGGAAAGAATAGAATTGGAATAAAGGTTATGTACTCTAGAAGTGTCCCAGGGCAATAGATGGAGATGCTGGAGAGAGCTACTTCAACAATATTCAGTGGCCACAGAGCCCCCACAGAGCAAGAAAAGTGAGCAGAATACAGTCTTGGAGCCGGAGACCCTGGTAGCTTGTAGGCTTCAGACACAAAAGAATGCAGCTGTCCATTCTTGTGGTTTAGGACAGGCCCCAGGTTGAGGACTTGTCCCTTTGAGGTATTGGGCAGGTATGATACAAAGTACACTGGTAAATTCTTATATACTGTTCCTGCTTTTTTTTTTTTTTTAAGATTTATTTATTATTATACATAAGTACACTGTAGCTGGCTTCAGATGCGTCAGAAGAGGGCATCAGATCTCATTATGGGTGGTTGTTAGCCACCATGTGGTTGCTGGGATTTGAACTCAGGACCTTCGGAAGAACAGTCAGTGCTCTTACCCGCTGAGCCATCTCACCAGCCCCCTGTTCCTGCTTCTTGAGAGCTGGTTCTGAGAACAAGAGATGGACTTCTTTACCTCAGATTCAAGCATGATTTATTTAAGTGTTCTTGAAAATTCTCTCCTGGGTCAGGCTGTCCTCCTGGCTCGGAAACAGGGAGAAAGGAGAACAGCAAGCAGCTAAGAGCCTTAAAAACATCACGCCCTGGAGAACGGCTAGAAGGTAAACTGTTTCTAACCAAGGTTACTGTTGTTTATGCAGTGATATAAAAATGCCCCCAGCAGGAACAAGAATAGAAAAATGAATCCACGAAGAGACCATTCTGTGCTGCCCAAAAGTCTCTCAGTTGGGAACTCCAGCAAGACCATCTCCTCAGGCTTCCATGGCCATTCCTCTGGGTGCTGTCTCTCCTCTGCTTGCTGTTTCATCTTTGATCTTCACTTGCTGTGTGTTTTATAAACTTACTCGTTTAAAATGTGGCTGTTGCAGATTCATTTCTCTGGATAAAATTGTAAATTATTTCAAGCTATCTATGTCTCAGGCTGTAGGTGGCTGGTGGCAGCATCCCACAGGAGAACAGCCCTTGGCTTGGGGGGATGGGGAGATCAGGTAACGTGTGTCCCCTTCTTCCCTTTAGATACTTGCTCTGTGTCTAAAGCCTCTGCCCTCAGACAAGCTGACTCCAACAGCTAGAACTTGATCTTGCTTTTAGTGACACATGTGACCTTGCTTCTACAGGTCATTTCCTCTTTGAAGCCAAATAGTATCCGAAAGGCATAATTCCCCAGACCTAAAATATGGAAGGGTTAAGTTATTTGTACGACAAATTATATTTAAATCGAAAAATCATAGGTTCAGGATTTGGGTAGGTTAGTTTTGTTTTGTTTTGGTTTTCTAACTTGACACAACCTAGAGTCATCTAGAAAGAAGGAATGGAGGGAATGCTTCCATCAGATTGGCTTGTGGGGACGTCTGAGGAGCATTTTCTTGACTGATGGGAGATGGGAGAGGGCCCAGCCTATGGTAGCCAGTGTCGTCCCTTTCAGGTGGTCTTAAGGAATATAAAAAGCAAACTGGGAGAAGCAGTGAGTGAGCCAGTAACCAGCATTCCTCCACAGTCTCTACTTCTGTTTCTGCTTCAAGGTTCCTGCCCTACCCTAGTTCCTGCCTTGACTTCCCTCAGTGATGGACTATTATCTGGAAGTATAAACCAAATAAACCCTCTCCTCTCCAAGTTGCTTTTGGTCCCAGCAAGAGGAAGCAAACTAGGACAGGGTCCCTGTGAAAATGTCAACTTAGAAAAATTGTACGTAGTACATTTTTTTTTTTTTTTAGCAACCTTTTAATTCAGTAGAAACAGTTTATTTTCATGAAGAAAATAGAACTCAAAACATCTGACTGTAGCCAGGCGTGGTGGCTCACGCCTTTAATCCCAGCACTCGGGAGGCAGAGGCAGGCGAATTTCTGAGTTCGAGGCCAGCCTGGTCTACAAAGTGAGTTCTAGGACAGCCAGGGCTATACAGAGAAACCCTGTCTCAAAAAACAAAACAAAACAAAACAAAACAAAAAAAATCTGACTGTGGGCTTTGGATGTAGGGGCATCTTCTCCAAAGGAGACTTGACTTTGGTCTCTGTGTCTTGCTGGATAGCATATGAGGTGCTCTGACATGGGTAGATCCATTCAACCTGGGTGTGACAGGTCCACCAGCAAGAATGAACACCCCCCCTCCCACCAGGAAGTAGAGAAAAAACTGAGGCCAGTTTACGACTAGCTGTTGTGACACAGGAAACTCCAGAAGAAACCTGTGAGAGAGAACCGTCACCCTTTCAACATTGGAATATATCTTTTCTTGGCTGGAAGCCAAGAGGTTCTATGAAGAATCTCCCACTCAAGCCTGCAGCCTGAAGCCGGCAGCCATTCTCGGGTTTTCCCATAATTGTTCTTGTTAGAGGTGTTGTCCTGGCTGGTTTTATGTCCACTTGACACAAACTTTCAGAGCCATCTGAAAGGAGGGAACCTCAATTGAGAAGGTGCCTCCATAAGATCCAGCCGTAGGGTGTTTTCTTAATTAGTGATTCATGGGGGAGGGCCAGTCCATTGTGGGTGGTGCCATCCCTGGGAGGGTAGTCCTGGTTTTTGTAAGTAAGCAGGCTGAGCAAGCCACAAGGAACAAGCCAGGAAGCAGCACTCCTCCGTGGTCTCTGCATCAACTCCGGGCTCCAGGTTCTTGCCCAGGCTTCTTGCAATGATAGACTACAATGTGGAAATGTGAGTTAGACAAATTCTTCCTCCTCATGTTGCTTTTGGTCACAGTGTTTCATCACATCAAAAGTAACCCTAATAAATGCAGGTATACACCTAAAGAAGGATGCCACTGGCAGATCCTGGAGTCACAGGGTGAGGTCTGCAGGACTTTACAGACAGAAACAAGACATCTCAATAGTGATCAAAGGTGACACTAACAGAGTTGTGCTGTTGTGGGCCATGTGATGCTGGAAATGGATCAAGGACAAAGAGAATGATGAGAAAAGTTCTTCTGGACTGGACTCCAAATAGATGATGCCAGGTGGGGATTTAAGCACTAGTAGATGATATGTTGCTAATGTTGCTAACAGGTTGCTAATGTTAGGCTCGTTCTGCAGTAATATCTTTAATTCTGGAGCAGGGTGTGTGAGTGCATGGCAGGTACTCATGCCCCAACTTCTCTGTAGAGGTCAGAGAACAACTCTGGGAGCTGGGTATCTCTGTCCATCACATAGGTCCTGGGCATCAAACTCGGGCTGTCAAGTTTGGTTGCAGGAGTCTTCACTCACCAAGTCACCTTGTTGACCTACATTTTTGAGACTTACTGTCTGAGCTAGACCAGCTAGCCCTGACGCCCAGGGATTGGTCTGTCTGTCTCCTTGGTTTGCAGAGACGAGTCCAGCTTTTTTTTATGTGGGTATTGGGGATCTGAATTCTGACTTCACACTTACACAGCAAGCCCTTGACCAACACAGCCATTTTTCTAGCCCCTGCAGAAGAAGATGTTTGTCTTTCTTTCTTTCTTTCTTTCTTTCTTTCTTTCTTTCTTTCTTTCTTTCTTTCTTTCTTTCTTTCTCTCTTTCTTTTTTTTTTTTTTTTTCAAGACGGCTTCTCTGTTTAGCCCTGGCTGTCCTGGAACTCACTCTGTAGACCAGGCCAGCCTCCAACTCAGAAAACTGCCTGCCTCTGCCTCCCAAGTGCTGGGATTAAAGGCATGCGCCACCACCACCCAGCTCGATGTTTTTCTTAAGCACATAAGTTGTATGTAAATATCTGGATTATATATTTGAAGACAGCATCATACCCTTGTAGCCCAGGCTGAACTCAAACTTGTCATGTTGCTCACATGCCTTAGCCTCCTGAGTGCTGGGATTAGAGATGTGTGCTATCACACAAGACTGTGTGGTCCTTTTTATCCTTATGTATGTTTCTGAACCTGCGTTTAATTTACTGCAAATAAACCCTGAGATGCTACTGCCGAATCTAAAGTGTGAGAACCACCCGGAGCATTCTTCAGGCAAAGACTTGTGTGGCTGTGGCTTTCGTCTCTGGTAAAGGTGAAGTCTCTCTGGATGGGCTGTGCTTTGCCCATGTGATGGACCATTCATGATGGACCTACATTCACATTTCTTGGACTGGTGAGAGCCTGAGTCAGGGTACCCGGTTTAGAGGTCATGGCAGAGCCCAACACTTGGTGGAGGCTCTGCAGCAACCTCACCTGGGCCACCTCCAGATTTTGGTGTCTTGAGCCAAAGGGCAAAGCAGCACTTTGCACTCTTGATTTAGAGATGCGAGGGTTCACAGGTACCCAGCAGATCTGCACCTGATGCCTTTTTGGCTTTTGCTCCAGGATATTGTGTTCCACTCAAGAATCTAAATGGAAATATTTACCTTAAAAAAACAAACAGCTGGGGCTGGTGAGATGGCTCAGTGGGTAAGAGCACCAGACTGCTCTTCCGAAGGTCCGGAGTTCAAATCCCAGCAACCACATGGTGGCTCACAACCACCCGTAACAAGACCTGACGCCCTCTTCTGGAGTTGTCTGAAGACAGCTACAGTGTTCTTATTTATAATAATAAATCTTTGGGCCTGAGCGAGTGGAGTTGACCAGAGTGAGCAGAGGTCCTAAATTGAATTCCCAACAACCACATGAAGGCTCACAACCACCTGTACATCTACAGTGTACTCACATACATAAAATAAATCTTTAGAAAAACAAAACAAAAGAATGAACGAGGACACATATCTTTTGAGCTTCCTTGAGTGTTTTGGTTTCTGCCGTGCCTTTCTTTGTGCACACCCTGTCCCAAACTCACCCTGGCCCCCTAAGTCCACATCTAGGTCTCAGAGACTTCTAACTCTTCTCGAGAATGTCTCTCGGAGCCTCCTAGTTGTCACATGGAACTCAAAGTTTAATTTCTCATTCTGACAGATTCAAGACACTATAAACCTTGAATTAAAAGGACTCCCCTGAGACTCTTCAATCCTCTATAACTGGGCAGCTGTAGCTGTGGGCACAAAGCCATTGATTGTTCTCTGACCATGACATAAAGTGACTGATGATCTCTGTCATTCTTTTTGCAAAGGACCTAAAGACATCGTAGTACCCTGCGAACAGGAAATAACACCATGACCTCTCCCTCTCCCTCCCTCTCTCTCTCTCTCTGCTAAAAGTCACTTTAAGTGCTGATTTATATAAAATATTTTATTTTTATCTCTATGCATGTTGATGTATCTGCGTAAGTACCTGCCACATGTGGGTGGTGTCAGCAGAGACTAGAAGAACGCATCAGACCCCTGAAGCTGGAGTTACAGGTAGGGGCAAGTCCCTTGATCTGGATGCTGGGAACAGAACCCAGGCTCTCTTGGAGAGCAGCAAGTGTTTTTAACCACTGAGCCATCTTTTCAACCCAAATGTGTTGATTTTATGAATTGAAGGAGCTGACTACATATTGACCCCGGTACAGAAAAGGCTGTTCTAGCAGAAGCAAGATGAGAGTTGGCTTCTGCTCTGCAGTACCCCCAAAGTCAGCAAGTGTCATTTATATTTCCCCCTTTTAGGGATTTAAAAAAAAAACTTTTTTGGACTTTTTGAGACAGGGTTTCTCTGTGTTGCCCTGGCTGTCCTGGAACTCACTCTGTAGACCAGGCTGGCCTCCAACTCAGAAATCTACTTGCTTCTGCCTTCCAAGTGCTGGGATTAAAGGCGTGTGCCACCACTGCCTGGCTTAAAAAAAACGTATTTATTTATGTTTATGAGTGCTCTATTTGCATGTTTACCTGAATGACAGAAGAGGCCATCACATCCCCTTGTAGATGTATGAGCCATCATGTGGTTGCTGGGTATTGAACTCAAGACTTCTGGATGAGCAGCCAGTGTTCTTAAACACTGAGCCATAGGGATTATTTTTAAGTTTTAAATTTTTTATGTGTGTGGGTGTTTAGCTTATGTATATGTATGTGCACCTTGTGCATGCCTGCTACCCAAAGAGACCAGAAGATGGCCTTGGATACCATGGAACTGGAATAGCACATGGTTGTGAGATACCATATGAGTTCTGGGAATTGAATCCAGGTCTTATAAGAATGCTAAGTGCTCTTAACCAATGAGAGATGTCTCCAGCCCCATATGGATCTGGGAGCCATATTTGTGTGTCAAGCCATCTCAGTATCCTCTGTACTCTCTGTCCTTTATTTTGCATGTCATTTTGCATATTTATTTATTTATTTATTGGCAGGGAATGTACACACACGTAAAGGTCAGATGACTTTTGTGGAGTCAATTCCCTCTACTACGTGGGTTCTAAGAATGTATGTCGGGTTGTAAGGTTCGGTGGCAATCTCTTTTACGTGCGGAGCCCTCTCCCCTTATCCTTTAAAGAGAAACTTCCAACCGGAACTGTATATGCTGTCTATATTCGTTCTTCTTTTAAACATGCACTTATTAATTAAAATGACGTCATATGTATTTGCCCTGTCGCTGTGTCACTTAGCCTGGGAAGAGCCACAGAAGTACCTGTCTACCTGCATAGGACAATGACACACTAAAAAACAGAATCCTGTTGGGGTCACTCACAGAAGTGTGGGTGACTCTTGGAGTAATTACATCAAACAATGAGCCCACTCTTCCATGTGTGATAGACTCCTTCTAGAACCTTAGGAAGGGATTGCCGAGTTTTAAGTTTTGTGAGTTTTTAAAGTTTCTTGTGACTTTCACGAGCCCCATCAGGCTTTTTCCTCCCTCTATAAGGGAATATTTTAATTCAGTAACAGCTATACATCACATTTAGCTATATTCAGCCTGAAACCACACACACACACACACACACACACACACACACACACACACACAAAGGATTAGAATAGAAAATGTACCTGCATACTACCAAAAACTGCACATGTGTCTGTGGATAAGCATTGTGAAGGTGGCACTAATTGAAGTGTGTGTAAGATGTTTGCTTAATAAAAAGGAAGGTGGGGCTGGTGAGGTGGCTCAGTGGGTAAGAGCACCCGACTGCTCTTCCGAAGGTCCAGAGTTCAAATCCCAGCAACCACATGGTGGCTCATAACCATCCGTAACAAGATCTGATGCCCTCTTCTGGAGTGTCTGAAGACAGCTATAGTGTTCTTACATATAATAAATAAATAAATCTTTAAAAAAAAAAAAAGGAAGGTGGAATTGATACTGGACAGTGTCTACTTTGTTTTTTTGAAGACAGTTGCCTGTGTGACTCTGGCTTGGAACTAGATATGTAGAGCAGATTGGCCTTGCACAGATACACTCACACACACATACACAAGAGATATAGAGGAAACTTAATTATAAAATAAGTAATGAATCTGATTGGCTGTATATGGTACGCCTTGACTTTGAACACTTCAAAAAACAAAAAAAAATAGAGAGAGATGCTAAAAATTACCAGTGTTGCCAGGGTTTTGGGGTTAGGGAGGGATGAATACATAGGGCACAAGGGATGCCAACCATGTGACGCTATTATGTATAATCCTACCACAGAGAACACGTGACATCAAATATGTCAATATTTGTTTCTCAGTTGTTATGGCATCACTCTATTGGGAATTGTGATGGGTAGAGGTGTCATGGAAACGGCACTTCCTGTTTAGTTTTGCTGTGAATCTTAAAATAAAGTATCTTTCAAGACATCGATACTTCCTATAGGATGTGGGGCAGAGCACCAATATCCTTAAAACATGGTAGCCTGAGAGTAGACTGTGAGACCAGGCATAGTGGCACACAATTTTAATCCCAACTCTCAAGGGGCAGCAGGTCTCGGTGATTTTGAGTTGAGAGGGAGAGGGGAAGCAGGAAGGGGACGGGGAGAGCAGGCAGCCTTGGGTATTGAGCTTCTACTTCCACCCTGTCTGAGGCTATGTCTGCTGCTCTCTGATGCATAGGGTAGGTGAGTTGGCTTGAGAATTTCTAGGGACCTGTTTCCATCTCCCGTTTCACCACAGAACACTGTGATTACAGATGTGTGTTGAGGTTTTTTTTTTTGTGCCCCATACTCGCACACTGAGCCCCTTATCCATTGATCCATGTGCCCAGCTCCACCATGCCTTTTTGTGGCTCTTTAGCTCTGGTTTTGTTTTGTCTCATTCTAAATACCAGATAAGTTCCCATTGTGTGGCTGTGTTACAGACATTTCAATTGCTTCCAAGTTTGGGAAATCACAGATTAAGCTGATAAGCATTCTTACATAGGTTTTTGTGCAGACAAAAGCTTTTGGTTTGCTTGGGTCAATTCCAAGGAGCAATTTGCTGAATCATATGGTAGGAACCTGGTTAGTTTTGCAAAAATACTTTCAAACTGACTTTTTAAGGGGCTGGACCAGCAAGTGGGAGCGGTTTCCCACCATTGGCGGCATTTGGTGCTTGGTGAGAGTTTTGAATGTAAGTTGTTCTTATGGATATACAGTGGTGCCTCGTTATTGTTTCCAGTTAATGTTTCCTGAGGCACATGGGGTTGTGTTGAGCATCTTTTTCTATGCATATTGTCCATCTGTGTCTATCCCTTGGTGAGGCATCTGTCCACATTCTTTTCCTTCTGCTGAACTGGGTCATTAATTTTCTTATTAAGTAGTTCCAACACTCAGAAGGCAGGGGCTGGAGGAACACCACAAGTTGAAGACCTGCCCCATCTCTACAGGGAGCTCCAGGCCAGCTTGAATTACAGAGTGAGCATGTGGTCCTAGCATGTGGTTCAGTGATTAAGAGTACTGGCTGCCCTCCCAGGAAACCCAGGTTCAGTTCCCAGCATTCTCAGGGCAGCTAACAGCTGCCTCTAACTTCAGTTTGAGGGGGATTCAATGAATTCTAGCCTCCAGTGGTACTGCATGCATGTGGTACACATGCATACATACAGGCAAAATACCTACATACATAAAATTAAATTAATAAAACAGTTAATCTTATAAATTCAGTGAAATTGTAAATAAAATATATAAATTATAAATAATGTATATAACTAGTTGATAATAGCTAGCTTTCAATTGTTACCATCTTGACTATTTTTTTATTCTTTTAATATTTTTGAGTCAGTGTTATTTCACTAGTCTCACACTTCTTTAAAAATGTCAGAATGCATGTGAACCCTTTGTGGGAAAATCCTTCTGCTTTTGGCATCTGTGGTGACACTGGTTTAATGCTCAGTATCTGTGCTGGATTGCAGCTTTTGGAATCTTGTAGTCTTGGTGCGGTCACAGTAGGATATCTTCACTGAGCATGTCCTTAAAGGTTACTGAATGCTGTCCCTCAACTCTGTACAGAAAGCTGAATGCAGAATTAGCACCCGCTGTTGCCGCCCTCGCCCTCAACCCCACATTTATCTGTCAGGTATCAAATTGCTACAAAGTTTCCAATCTGTTGAGAAGCTAGGTAAAGAAGTAGCCGCTGAGCTGCAACTGAATTCAAGTCATTCTCTAGGCTCCCAGTACCCCATAGAACCCCATCACACCAAGGCCTCATTTGCCACTACAGTCATATAGACGTGGCTGTTCTCGAGATCTAGTAATTTGAACTATAGATCCTAGCTGATAAAATTAAGTCCTCATTAATAATGGAGGTCTTGGCTCAATGCTCTAGGTTTGGACCTGGGGCGTATCTGACAGACTGGCACTGATCAAGTGCTCACTTCTGTCCCAATCATCTGTGGCCAGATGATAATGGCATAGGACAATCTAGAAGCTTCTACCAGAATCTGATGGTCAGAGTCAGAGGAGAACCTGTCTTCGGAGGAGAGTACTTGTCTCACAGAAATAACAGAGTTGCTGGCTGACAAAACACTCTTTTCTCTCTATAATGCGGACTTCATTCAGAAGGGCACCAAAGAGTTTTGAAGAGGAAAAGGTCCTGCTCTCCTATTGATCAAGGACAGGGTTAGTAGTAGACAAGGTGCTTGAGATGGACAGTAAACAGAGGGGCTAGAAATGGGGCTCAGATGGAAGAGTGCTTACATAGCATGCAGGGAGTATTGGGTTCGAGGCCCAGTACCGCATTAAAGAAATGTAGTAGTGTGTGCTTGTAATCCCAGAACTCCAGACATGGAGACAGGAGAAGCAGAAGTTCCAGGTCATCTTTGAGTGCACAGTAAATTTGAGGCCAGCTTCAAAATGTGAGATCCTGTCTCAAAAACAAAAAACACACACACACAAAAACAAAACAAAAAAACCCCCCTACAAGGCTGGGTGTGGTGGCACACACCTTTAGCCCCAGCGTTTGGGAGGTAGAGGCTGGTGGATCTCTGTGAGTTCAAGGCCAGCCTAGTCTAGAGAGTGAGTTCCAGGACAGCCAGGATACACAGAGAAATCCAGTCTTGAAAATCAAATTAAACAAACAAAACAAACAAACAAACAAAAAAACAAGCTAACAACCACTGAGAATATTAAACTGCACAGTGAAGGGAAACTAGTTTGCCCAAGTCCAAGACTAGGAAAATGAAAGTGAAAGCAAAAGGAGGAAGTGTTTTACCGTTGACCTTGACTGAAACAAACATATATACAAAGAAGGGCATGGTGAATTGGCAGTAACTCAGGGAGGGGTCAATCCGGAACCAGATGCAAGTGCTGTAAGTCCTCATTATTTGGGGTTACACTGCCAGGCAGAAAACAGGATGCCCAATTAAGTCCAGGTTTCAGGAAAACAAAGGATTTTTAGTGGCCATCTTTATACTAAAGAGTCTTTCATTGTGTAACTGAAATTTAAATATAACTGGACATTCTGTGCTGTGCTCGCATTTGCTAAATCTGGCAATCTTTTTATGGTGTGTTGTTGTTGTTGTTGTTTAAGGACAGGGTCTCATTGTATCCAGGCTAGCCTAAAATTCAATATGGCCAAGGACGGCCTTAATGCTTCTGATTATATTGCCTCTATCTTTGAGTTCTGGGATTATAGGTGTGTACCACCATACCTGATTAATGCCTAATTAGGGGAACCTCAGGCTTTGCGAATGCCAGGCAAGCACTCTACCAACTGAGAAACACTCAGCACCCTGGCAGTCTTGAACAAGAAACCAAAGAAGGCTTGGTAGCTCGAGGCTGTCAATCTAAGGCAAGCCCCAACACCTCTTGCATCTAAAATCTAGGCAGTGAAAACCTGACACCCAGGAGCTATGCTCAGTGCCACGGGGTTCCTTTTCAGTTCCACACAACGGGATTTCCATTAACGTGTCAGTGTATTGACTGCAATCTTGAAATGTCTTCGTGCCTTCCACTCTGTCACAGGCATCTTTTGTTACTATGCCAACTCAGTTGAAGCCACAGAATTCAATTAACCAAATACCCTCTTCCCTGGAGACTAGCTCAGCCATTAAACCACTGACATCATCCATGATCTATTCTCTCAGTGAGTCACGACAGAAGCAACAGTCAGGAATCCCAGATGTGCAAATGTATGGTCTGCTTTCTGCTTTCTTCCTCTGTGGAGAGAGTGTGGGACTGGGCTTCAGGAAGGCGCACACAGCTCTGGGCTTCCTGGCCAGCTGGAAAGGAGCTCTGTGGGCTTCACAGCCAGGACCCTGAGGGAGCTATCAGGAGCACACTCAAAAGAAGGCTCTCAGCAATTTTCACTCAACAGAAAAGAGGCCCCCCGGGCAAACACATCCTCTTCACAACACTAGTTCAGATGACCTGGCCCGGCTCTGCTCATTTCCAGTTTTCATGCTTGCTGTGTCCAGGGAAGATTTTTAAAATGAGATGTAATTTGGGATCGTGCTCTAAAATCCTGTGAAGTACTAGAGGTAGCAAGGACCTTTCCCTTCTAGAAGTTTCCATGTTGACTACATCACGGAAGGCTCTTCCTTGGGATTACTGCTGAAGAGGGGTAGGTAGCTGCCACCCTCTGCAGGGGGTACCCACAGCCTATGAACACTCAGCCTATCTTCAGCTATGCCTCTCACAGCATGACCACAGTCACCACACAGGCCAACCATAGCAAAACCACCCAGAGCATCCTCCATTCCCACCCTTACCTCAAACCCTGCCCCAACTCCCCCCTCATTCAATGGTCTCTGGGATCTTGTGTTTATTTTCTCTTCAGCCTTGGGTCTGCATGGGGTCTGTCTAGCTAGATAATCTGTTTTGTTTGCTTGTTAGGATCTTTTGTAGTGTAGCCTGGCCTTCAAGTCACTATGTTACAGAGGATGTCCTTGAACTCATGATCTCTCTACTCCAGTGCTGGGATTACAGACATGTGCTACCATGCCTGGCTTCCAGTGGTCTCAGTTCTTCCAAAAGGTAGTGCTGGACCCAGACTCCATCAGTACCCTGTACCCTCCATGCCACTTTCCTTTTTTGCATGTATAATTGTAGATGATTATAGCAGAGAGTGTGAACTTCATGTATAGACAACACACGGATCAGATCCCTCATCTCAATTAGAAAAAAAAAACCTCTTTGTATTAGAAACATTAAAAACCTCTCTACTAGGTATTTTAAAATTTAAAGACTGGGCATAGTGGCCAGAGGCAGGAGAATTATGAGTTTGAGGCCAGCCAAGGGGTACTTAGAGAGATCCAGGACATCAAGAACCCTGCCTCAAAAAAACTGAAACAAAGACACTGGAGAGACTCAACTGTTAAGAGCATTGACTGCTCTTCAATTCCCAGCACCCACAAGGCTGCTCCATATTTCCAGTTCTAGGGCATCCTACATCCTCACATGGACATATATGCAGGCAAAACACTAATCAGTGCACATAATATAAAAATAAAAAAATCATTAAAAACACCAAGAACAATAATAGTAATGAACCGCTGTTGAGTGGTGATATGTAGAATAGATGTTGATCCTTGGAGCCAAGTGTATTGTGCCTGCTAACCAGCATCGCTCCATCCCTCTCTCCTCCTCCCAGCCCCTGTGGCACACTATCCCACTCTCTGAATCTACAGAGCTATTACCCTTAACACGTTGTCCCCAATCTGTCTGCTTGCATAGCCCTTTCCTCACCATGTGGGGCTGCTCTTAAGATTTTAACCCTGGCCAGGCAGTGGTGGCCCACGCCTTTAATCCCAGCACTTGGGAGGCAGAGGCAGGTGGGTCTCTGAGTTCGAGGCCAGCCTGGTCTGCAGAGTGAGTTCCAGGATAGCGAGGGCTACACAGAGAAACCCTGTCTTAAAAAAACACAAAACCAGCTGGGCAGTGGTGGTGCACACCTTTAGTCCCAGCACTTGGGAGGCAGAGACAGGTGGATTTCTGAGTTCGAGGCCAGCCTGGTCCACAGAGTGAGTTCCAGGACAGCCAAGGCTATACAGAGAAACACTGTCTCAAAAAAAAACGAAAAGAAAAAGAAAAAAAAATTTTTTTAGCCCTGACTGTCAGGGCTTTCCGTGACTCTTGACAGAGGACTGGTTAGTGGTTACAGATTATTAAAAAAAATGCCAATATCAAACCAATAAAGGCTTCCAATTTTTTTGTTTTACACTTACTTATTTTGTGTATATGTGTGCACTCTCAAAGAGGTCAGAGTCAGAGGACAACTTTTAGACTGAGTCACATCTCCCCTGTTTCTCTGTGTAGCCCTAGCTATCCTGGAACTCTCTCTGTAGCCCAAGCTGGCCATAAACTCAGAGATCTGCCGGTCTCTGCCTCCCGAGTGCTGGGATTAAAGGCATGCACCATCACACCCAGTTTTTCTTCAGTCTTTCTGTCCCTTAAGTAATAAGTCATAAATGGTGTGTAAAGATAATGAATCCATGAAGAGTAAAACTATTTTTTATTCCTTTCTTGAGCAATGCTGTGTGGACAGCCTACCCTTTTTTGTGCCCTTGATTGTTGCTGTGCAGAAATAGTTACAAGACAAATTTCTAGAAATGAACTAAACAGAATATAGAGAAAGTATTTGGGATTTTTCAAAAGCTCTTTAAAAGGTGGCAACACCTGGGCACGGCAGCAAGTGCCTTTATTCCCAGCATGCACTGGTTTGGGTGAGAACAGCCCCCAAATACTGATATATTTGAATACTTGGTCCCAATTGGTAGAACTTTTTGGGAAGGATTAGGAGGTGTGACCTTGTTAGAGGAGGTGTGTCACTAGGGTGGGCTGTGAAGTTTCAGAAGCCCACACCACTCCCAGTTAACTCTCTGTGTCTATCAGCCTGCCTCTGCCTTTCTCTTTGGTTGTGGCCATTTTGTTGCACATATTTTTATATGCTTGTGGGTCAGATGTAATCTTTCAGCTATTGTTACAGTGCTTGTCAGTTTGCTACCATGTTCCTCACCATGATGGTTATGAACTCTACTACTTCTGGAACTGTGAGCCCCAAGTTAAACACTTTTGTTTATAGATTGCCTTGGTTCATGGTGCTTTATTGCATCAACTGGAAAGTAGCCAAGCACAAAGATAGAGGCAGTGGATCTCTGTGAGTTCAAGGTCAGCAGTTTGATCCACATAGAGGTCCTGCCAGGGCTACACAGTGAGACTCTGGCTTGGGGGATGGAGGAAGGGAGAAAAAGGTGGCAATGAATAAATTGCCCACAGTGAGTCCTTTGCCAGAAACTCCAGCCTAGCTGGTGTAGTTACTGTTATCATTCTACCAGCCTGGAAAATGTAACTTTTCTTTTTTTTTTTAAAGATTTATTTATTTACTATATGTAAGTACACTGTAGCTATCTTCAGACACCCCAGAAGAGGGCGTCAGATCTTGTTACGGATGGTTGTGAGCCACCATGTGGTTGCTGGGATTTGAACTCTGAACCTTCAGAAGAGCAGTCGGATGCTCTTACCCACTGAGCCATCTCACCAGCCCCGGAAAATGTAACTTTATGTTACTTTATGTTATTTACTGGCTTGCTTCTCCTGGCTTGCTCAGCCTGCTCTCTTATAGAACCCAAGACTACCAGCCCAGGGATGGCACCACCCACAAGGGCCCCTTCCCACTTGATCACTAATTGAGAAAATGCCTTACAGCTGGGTCTCATGGAGGCATTTCCTCAACTGAAGCTCCTTTTTCTGTGATAACTCCAGCTTGTGTCAAGTTGACACAAAACTAGCCAGTACACTTTATGTTATGACTGTAAGTAACTAGAATGACCCTATGTTTTAAAAACACTGGGGGGGGGGTTGGGTTATAGCTCAGTTAATATACTGCATGCACAGAAACTAGCACCACATAAACTGGATATGGTGGTGCACATCTGGAATCCCAGAACTTGGGTCACAAGTTCAAGGGTATTCTCAGCTACCACAGTGAATTGGAGGCCAGATTTGGGGTATATGAGACCCTACCAAGAAAGGAGGGAAGGAAAGAAGGAAGAATGAATAGAAGGAAGTAGAAAACAAAGCTATAAACAATCCCACAACATAAATCTGCCCTGTGTTTCAGAATTCCTGTTTCTCGTATTATTTAATGCACAATAATATTGCCTCTCATCTGACTCGAAAGTGGAGCTGAGATTCGCCCTTTAGGTGCAGTTAGGAGAAACTTGGCCCAGAGAGTGAGTTCTCTTCCACCCCTTTATTTTGCTTTAAATATTTGGTAATTGCACAAAACAGTGTATGAATATATTATGGTGACAAATGATTCAAGCACAGACATAATGAAAACTTGGTGATCCATAGAAGTAATGACTGAGAGTATCCTATATACTCCCTGCCCACCCTCTCTGTCACACACCGTAATGTCCATGTAATCTTATGACACACACTATTTTTCATGACTATTTTTGCTTATTACATTTGACTTGGAAAAAAAAATTCACATGAAAACTGGCAGCCCCCCTTTCCTTGTTTCTAAAGGTTATGGTGTATCATAAAGCAGAATTTAAGGTGGTTTTTACATTATGGCCCATGAACCTCTAGAGCAGCGGTTCTCAACCTGTGGGTTGCAACCCCTCTGGGGGAATCACATATCAGACCTTCTGAATGTCAGATATTTATATAACAATTCTTAATAGTAGCAAAATTACAGTTATGAAATAGCAACAAAAATAATTTTATGGTTCGGGGTCACCACAACATGAGGTACTGTATTAAAGGGTCACAGCATTAGGGAGGTTGAGAGCCACTGCTCTAGAGCAATCTATAGTCCCTTCAGAGAGTCCTCAAGATCAAGACTGTGTGTTGACCTTCACCCTAGTGGCGCAGAACCCAGTGAGTAACTTCCTCCTCAGTCCTGCTGTTGTGGTCACTGTGCATTGTAACAATATAAAATAAATAGAAAAACAAATTCACTTATGAAGCTCCTTGATGTAGAAGTTACTACAGTGTGAAATCTTAGCTCTTAAGCACCTGCTTCTTAATATTCTACACGAGAGTCCGAGCAGGGAGCAAAGGTTCTCGTGACGCATCCTGCAATGCCACATTTGTCTGAAGAGCAGTGCTCCTGCCCAGGACCTATAAGCTGACCTTGTTGTGTCTCTCACGTAACCTCATTTTTACTTGGAAAGGACATGTTGACATACACATGACGGTCCTCTTGACTTTGAGGGTTGGCAAACACTTCCATAAAAAATCAACTGAGTGAGTGAATCACTTTAAGAAAACAACTGACAGTATTTGCTGCCGGACTCAGTTCTAGTTTTCAATGGGAAAGTAAGAATTTGAACAAACCTGTTTTAAGTCCCTTTGCCATCTTAATCTCTTGGCACTCAAATATGGATTTGCTGTGGGTAGAGATTAATGAGCATGGTGCTTAACATACAATTTAATTTTCAAATATGTATTTATTGTATGTGTGTGTGCCATCTCACTGGCCCTTGATACTTACATTATAAGAGGAAATGTGTCAGCACTTAAAAGCTCTGTGTAATTTAGCAAACTAATATTTTCCAAATACTGAATGCATTATGTTACCAACTCACACATGGATAAGAGATTTATTCAAAGAACAAAAGGAAGAGTGGAGTTTTATATAATAGATTGTTAAAAGTGTTAAATTCATATTGATTTGAATTCAGATTACACACTGCAACCTGTAATTAAGGAACTACCACTTACTGATGTCTTATGTAGCATCAAAGAACATCCACAGTTATCTGGAAAAGGTTATTGAGAGTCTCCTCTCTTTGAACTGCATATCTCTAGAAGGCAGTTATTCATTAGACAGTGCCGTTGGACCAGCAGCGGGCTCAATGGGCTGAATGCAGACAAAGGTTTGAGAGCTCAGCCGTGAACAAGGCACAGCAGCACTATTCTTATGAAATTATTTTGTTTTGAGGAATACAATTACTTTTCAGAAGAATACATAGCTTATTTTAACTTGCAATGGTTTTATTGTTTTAAATTCATTAATATGTACATTTAATTTTTATTGTTTATTTTTATTTTATGTGTATGAGCGCTTTGCCTGCATGTAGACATGTATACCAACACTATGTCTGGTGCTCATGGAAAGGCATCAGATTCCCTGGAACTAGAGTCACAGCCCAGTTGTGAGCCGCCTTGTGGATGCTGGGAACTGAGCCTGGGTTCCCTGCAAGAGCCAACATTCTTAGCTGATAATCCCTCCAGGCCCCTTGAAATGATTTTTGCTTGGAGATATACAATTATCTTTCAAAAAAAATCTGGCTCATGTTAACTTGCAGTGGGTTATCATCATCATTATTAAGTTCATTAATATAAATACTTTAATTTTTGTGTGTATGTATGTGCATGTGTGTGCCAGCACACATGTAGAAGTCAGAAGACAACTTGTTTCTCTTCTTCCATCTTGTGGGTCCTGGAGATAGAACATAGGTCACTAATCTGGCTGCAGTGTCTTTACCTGCTGAGTGATTTCACCAGCCCTAAATATATATTTTACAACGTTCATCAGTGCTCATTTTCAACCTAGTATTGATAATTATAAGCTATATAATTAAAAGCTTGTTGAAGATTTCAATATTTGTATTTTTAAATTTTTTGTATATTTTAATTTTGTTTATTGTTTGTTTGCTTGCTTGCTTGGCTTTCTTTGAGACAGGATTTCTTTGTGCAGCCCTGGCTATCCTGGAACTTGCTCTGTAGACAAGGCTGACCTCAAACTCAGATCTGCCTGCCTCTGTCCTGAGTGCTAGGCTTAAAGACGTGTGCCTCCACTACTTGGCTGAGGAGTAAGATAAAAATGTATTTATTATTACACATAAGTACACTGTGGCTGTTTTCAGACACACTAGAAGAGGGCGTCAGATCTCATTATGGGTGGTTTCTGGCATTTGAACTCAGGACTTTTAGAAGAACAGTTAGTCTAGGACAGCCAGGGCTATGCAGAGAAACCCTGCTTTGAAAATCCAAGCAAGCAAGCAAGCAAGCAAGCAAGCAAACAAACAAACAAATAAATAAATAATCCATTATGTCATGGTTGGAAGCATGGCAGGGTGCAGGCAGAGAAGAAGGTGAGAGTTCTACATCTGGATCTGCAGACAGCAAGAAGAGAACTGAGACACACTTCCTCCAACAAAGCCACACCTACTCCAGCAAGGCAACTCCTTCTAATTGTGCTACTTCCTGTGAGTCTATGGGGGTCATTTTCTTTCAAGCCAGCACAATTGCTTCGCTGGGATGTCCCTCAGTTGATAGAATGTTTGCCTAGCGTACACAGAGACCTGGAGCTGATCACAAGCTAGGTGTGGTGGTACTTGCCTATAATTCTAGCATTTGAGTGATTAAGGTAGGCAAACCAAAAGTTCAAGGTTAGCCTTGGCCAAATAGTGAATTTGGTGCCATCCAAGGATATATAAGTCCATGTCTCAAAAAAAAAAAAAAGAATTAAATTGCTATATTTTTATGTTTGGACACAGTCATTGAACTTGCTGTAATCTGAGCTTCAGTTGTCAAAACCCTCCCTGGTGATGGCTCAGAGTATAGTTTCATAAAACAAAGCAAGGCCTTGAGACTTGAGTTCTATCCACTCTTTGAAGCCCTCAGCCAACACACTGAGGTCCCTCATTTATGTCCCCTAGCATCGCATTTGGACATGTCCAGAGATCACCTCTCCACTTCTTCTTTTTTCTTTCTCCTTTTATTTCAGGTATTGTTATCTCTGAAAACCCCGAGAACATGCCTTTTAAGTTCTCATTGGTCCACACCCTGCTGCAAAACCATGTAGGATGGTGGGTGGCCAAGAAGATGAGGTCACCACAGTTCTCCTTGGGTGGGCCCTTTCCCGAGACTCGAGCGGGGGTCTCCGAAAGGGGGTCCTACAGGCCACCTACAGCTTTCTTTACACTAACCTTTCAACTGACTTTATAGTAGTTATATTTTCTTGTATTCATGGCATTACAAATCCATATGTGCATTTAATATACAACGATCCAATCAGGGTGTGTCTTAGGGTATTAGTGCTGTGAAGAGACTCCATGACCAAAGCAACTCTTGTAAGGACAACATTTAATTAGGGCTGGTTTATAGGTTCTGAGGTTTGGTCCATTATCATCACGGTGGGAGCATGGCAGCATCCAGGCAGGCAAGGTGCAGGAGGAGCTGAGAGTTCTACATCTTCATCTGAAGGCTGCTAGCAGAATACTCAACTTCCAGGCAGCTAGGATTAGGGTATTAAACCCAAACCCACAGTGACACATCTACTCCAATAATGCCACAACTACTCTAACAGGGCCACACCTTCTAATCGTGCCACTCCCTGAGCTGAGCATATACAAACCATCACAGGGTGTCTTAGGGGTTTATTGTTGTGAACACCATAACCAAGGCAACTCTTTTTTTTTTTTTTTTTCCCGAGACAGGGTTTATGTGTAGCCTTGGCTGTCCTGGAACTCACTCTGTAGACCAGGCTGGCCTCGAACTCAGAAATCCGCCTGCTTCTGCCTCTGGAGTGCTGGGATTAAAGGCGTGCGCCACCACACCAGGCCCAAGGCAACTCTTATAAACTCATAAATATTTAATTGGGGCTGGCTTTCATGTTCAGAGGTTCAGTCAATCCGTTATCATGGCAGGAAGCATGGCAGTGTGCAGGCAGACATGGTGCTGGAGGAGCTGAGAGTTCTATTTCTTCATCCACAGGCAGCTGAAGGGGACTGTCTTTTGCAGGCAGCTAGGAGGAGACTCACCTCACTGGGCAGAGCGGAGCATAGGAGAAGACCTCAAAGTCCATGTTTATAATCATAGACTTCCTCCAACAAGGCCACACCTCCTAATAGTGCCACTCCCCATGGCACAGGCATGACCACGAGCATTCAAACACATGAGTCTATTGGGGCCAAACCTACTCAAACCACCACACAGGGTAATCAGCATTTCATCTCATGAACGGTGCTGCTGGATTGGAGCCTTCTTACCCCCATTCCCCCCCACCCCCCAGTGATTTTCAGATGTGTAATTAAATCATTAGCGAGCCCAAGGCTTCCTAAGGTCTGTAGCTATGTCTTTCATGTTCAGCCCTGGCTTCTGTAGGGAAAGATGTGATCAGCGCCCCAGGGACTCGTAGGGATTTCATCTCTATCTCTAATTTACAGGAAATAAGCCTTCTCTTAGCTTCAGCTTCCCCGTTTGTATAACGCAGGGATTAGATATGAAATGGCCAAGGTTGCATGCATTGAACTCTAACATTTGTTGATTTGGTGTATCCAAAGGAGGCCTGATCCCCAGAAAAAAAGTGAAAGGTGGGCAGGGAGAGGAAAGAAGGGGATGAGGAAATGAGGGGAGGGGAAAGAAAGGAGGGGGAGGGAGGGAGGAAAGGGGAGGGGAAGGAGGGGATGGGAGAGAGGAAGGGAGAGGGAGGGGAGAGAGGAAGGGAAGGGAAGAAAAGGGAATGGGGAAAAGAGGGAAGAGAGGGGAAGGGGGAGGGGAGGGAAAAAAGGGGAGGGGAGAGGAGGGAAGAGAGGGGAGCAGCCCTTATGTTTGCCCAGAGCAGAAGCCAGGAGGCATGAAGGCTTTGGTTCCACCTATTCCTGGCTCATGAGTTCATCCTGAGGTCTATGCCAACCCCTGTGGTTTTTTCATCTTTCCATCCCAGTCAACATGACCAAATAACTAAAAATACAGTGCACCCCACAGTCTGGCCACCCGGCCAACACCCTCCCTTGAATCGACTCATTTTCTGACTTAGGTGTGAGGTGTATTAGGCAGGCTGTATTTGGAAGTTTTGACTCTCTGGCACTCCTTGAGGCTGAAGTCTGAACTCCAGTCTCTTCATATTGTGAGGATTATATGAGGTAAGTGTAGATGAGAAACTGACCACAGACCAAGGGCTGGGTCTGTATCAGTTCCTACTTCCCTGGCCCTTTCCTTCACTTGGGCCCTTCTGGAAGTTTCTGTCACTAAGAAAGCTTATCCCTGGGTTGTGTGCTAAGTGAGGGATGAAGGCTGCCCTCATCAGTTTTAATTGTCAGCCTGGCACTGACTAGAGTCATCCTCCACTGAAGAATTAATTGACTTGATCAGATTATCCTGGGGCCATGTCTATGGGAGACTCTCTTGATTTTTTTTATTTTTCTATTATTTTTGGTTTTTCAAGACAGGGTTTCTCTGTATAGTCCTGGCTGTCCTGGAACTCACTTTGTAGACCAGGCTGGCCTCGAACTCAGAAATCCGCCTGCCTTTGCCTCCCGAGTGCTGGGATTAAAGGTGTGCGCCACCACGCCCCGCTGACTCTCTTGATTGTTAATTGATGAATGAGGCTGGGCCCACTGTGGGCAGCACTACACTCTTCCCCTGGTGGTCTTGGGCTGTGAAAGAAGGCTAGCTCAGCCTGAGCCAGCAAGTGGGCCAGCATACACTGTGTATACATGGCTTACCCTTCAAGTTTCTATTTCAAGTTTCTGCTCTGACTTCCTTCAGTGCTGAACAGTGACTTGGAAGATGAAATCCTCCCTAAGTTGCTTTTGGTCAGTAAGCCTTTAGCAATAGCTCAGGGAGATTTATCCCCAAAGTCCCATCATGCCCTCGGCATCTTAATTTTGAGAGTTTTCCCTAGTGCAGCTTCAGAGATTTCTTCAGATGTCCCAAGGTCCTCCCGAGAGGAGTCAGACTCCATCAGGCATCCTTCTGGAAGCAGTATGACTCTGCAGGCATTTTCTGAGCCATGACTCCTGGGCAGGAGTCCAGTCCTCTTCCCCACACCTCCCCTTACTTCATCTATGGCCCTCTAAGGGCTACTTCTAGTTGGGGTGCCCTATTTTCTGCATCACCTGACTCCATGAAGTGGGGTGATCCTTTTTCTTTTTTAAAGAAAAATCAAAAACCAAACACCTTTTCTTGGGGTTTCCCCAAAGGCAGTGTTGCTGTGAGTTTCTGGGGTCTTTATAGGCCTGGACATATCCTTGCTTTAACCTCACCCTGAACAGGAGAGAGGTTTGGACAGAGCTCACCACCCCTCCCATTTAGAAGCTCTGGTTCTCCCATACCCCGGCTCTGATGAGGTTCCATTGAAGATGCTCCTCACAGTAGCTCTAGAAGCTTTAGAAGTGTGACCTGGGAACTTGGAGAATCTTTGTCAGATGTTCTGAGACGGCCGAGAGTCCTGAGCCCTGATGTGGGTTTGAGTGCTTCAACAGAAGAGCATACATAGTTTCATGTTTGTCTCCTCTCAGAGGGTGATAGGGATAGTTGTCTCAGCACTCACCATTCATGAATGTGATTAATCCTGTGCCCTGGTAAGGAAGGATGCCTTGAACTGTGACTGCACATGTCAACCCTAGGAGCCACTTTTTTAAAAAAAAGATTTATTTATTTATTATATGTAAGTGCACTGTAGCTGTCTTCAGACACACCAGAAGAAGCTGTCAGATCTCATTACAGATGGTTGTGGGCCACCATGTGGTTGCTGGGATTTGAACTCAGAACCTTTGGAAGAGCAGTCAGTGCTCTCAACCCCTGAGCCATCTCTCTAGCCCAGGAGCCACTTTTTTAAACCTTCCTGATGCTAATATGGCTGAGAAAGAGCCTGCTAATGACAGGTGGAGGGGACATAAGGAGCCTTCCACCATTCTAGCTATGTTGAATGCACTTATTTTTATTGTGTGTGTGTGGGTGGGCGGGGGGAGGAAGAGAGGAAAGAAAGAGAGGTGGAGGTCAGAGGACAGCTTTTGGGAGTCAGTTCTCCCCTCTCCTGTATTGAGACAGTGTCTCTGGCTGTTTCTGTGTACTTCAAGCTATCTGACTACCTCTGCCTCCCATCTCATTGTAGGAGCGCTGGGATTACAGATGGTGCCACCTTTTACATAGGCTCTGGGGACTGCCTCAGATCACCAGGCTTGCACTGAATCATCGAGCCAATATTAACAACCTGCTATTTATTCTCTCTGTTCCAACAACCCCTTGACTCTGGTTCCAACGGTCCCCAGGTGTAGGCCGAGCACCCTCTCTCTGAAATGCTCGTGATCGGAGGTGTTTGGGATTTTTATGTTAAGTTTTGGGATATTTTCATATGCACAACGAGATACCATGGGATGGAGTTCCAGTCTGAACACAGTCTGTTTCCTGTGTATTTCGTGAACATGCTTGCAAGGCTGGAGGACAGAGTCGAGAGAGAATATGAGAGGAAGATAACCTGATCGAGAAGGTCATTGGCTGTGCATCCCACAGACACACTGGGAGAAGAAGGCCATGTGGAGTCCACTGCCCCACCCTGGAATACCTACCCCAGGAGTGTGATGGTGGTGGCATGGGAGAGCAGAAGAGGGACCTGAGAACCCCCTGGCTGCTGGGCATGCTACTTCTGAGCAAAGGATTGGGCAGAGAACCCCACACTCAAAATAGAATGAGCCCCACTCAAGGCTGAGGACAACAGAGACTGAAGGCCACCCCAGATCACAGAGGTGACAGTGTAAGTTCCCTGAAGTAATAGAGGACATCTGGGAGAAAGGAGAGGAGTCACCCAGTGACAGAGGCACAAAGTTGCAGGGCTTGGGAACCCAGGAGAAAATATTTACTCCAAGTTCTCCATCTTCCAGAAGAGATCTGGATGCAGAGAGGGAGGAGCTTGTCCCAGGACTCCCAGTTAGGAAAACAGCTATTATCCCTTTTAGATAAAAGTAACTACAGGAGCTGTAGACATAGCTTAGAGGGTAAGAACACTGGCTGTTCTAGAAACCAGGGTTCAAGTCCCAGTAAATGCAATCATCTCTAACTCCAGTTTCAGAGGATCCAATGCCTTCTTCTGATTTCTCTGAGAACCAGTCATACATGTGGGGCACAGCCATATAGGTAGGCAAAACATCCATATTCATAAAATTAAAAATAAAATTACAGGGCCACTTGTGGTAGTACATACCTGTACTGGCTAATTTTGTGTCAACTTGACACAGCTGGAGTTATCACAGAGAAAGGAGCTTTAGCTGGGGAAATGCCTACATGAGATTCAGTTGTAAGGTATTTTCTCAATTAGTGATCAAGGGGGGAGAGCCCCTTATGGGTGGTGCCATCTCTGGGCTGGTAGTCTTGGATTCTATAAGAGAGCAGGCTGAGCAAGCCAGGTGAGGCAAGCCAGTAAAGAAATCCCTCCATGGCCTCTGCATCAGCTCCTGCTTTCTGACCTGCTTGAGTTCCAGTCCTGCATCCTTTGGTGATCAACAGCAGTATG
>NC_034596.1:19911164-19916340 GCF_900095145.1 Mus pahari
AAAAAAAAAAAAAAAAAAACCAAGGAGATGTTTTGCCAGTTTAATGTATTACCTGCCAGCCCCTCCTAAGATGAATTTTCTAAATGTGGAAAAAAAAAAAAAAAAAAAAAAAAAAAAAAAAAAAAAAAAGAGCATCACTGAAGTGAAATCTTCTATGGAGTGTTGCCTCCAAGACAGCACAGACAAGCTGTGTTCCAGAGGCAGCAGTGTGCTGGCAGTGGTCCTTGTTAGAGTAAGGGTCACCCAGATAGTACAGGTTTTGAAGGTGTGAAGGGGGTCATGGAGATGAACAGAGCCTTGGCACTGTGCGGCAGGGCTGCAATCCCTGAAAAGAGCCCAAGAAAGGCTAACAGTGAAAGTGCAGCCCAGTTGCAGCAGAGACCCCAGTGTTTTAGAGATGCCAGGACCATGGGATGACCATCAAGAACAGTAGAGGAGTGAAGCTGGCCTAAGCCTAGGAGACAAGCTGTGTGTGCTGCAGAGGGCAGAGCTGGAGAAGTGACCCAAGCCCTATCTATGGAGGAGCCCAGGCGATCGCTAGTAAATCTTAGACATCAGACATTGAGTTATTTGCACTGTTGGAGCTTGGTTTGGCCTTGGTCAGATTGTGACTGTGCTCTGGTTCTTCCCTCTTGAGGTGAGAAAGTATTGATTTATTTTTGATTTTACAGGAGCCCATAGCTGAGAGACTTTGAATTTTAAAAGACTTTGGATGTTAAAAGAGATTGGCATTTTAAAGAGACCGAATTTTTAAGGGTTTGATTTTTTAAAATGTATTTATTTTTAGTGCGTTGGTGTTTTGCTTGTATGTATGTCTGTGTGAGGGTATTGGGTCCCTTAGAATTAGAGTTACAGATAGCTACAAGCTGGCATGTGGTTACTGGGAGTTGAACCTGGGTCCTTAGGGGAAGCAGCCAGTGTTCTGAACTACTGAGCCATTTCTCCAACCCCCAGAGTTTGAATTTTTAAAGACTGTAGGACTTTTAAAATTTGGTATGTTTGCATCTTCATGTTGTTACGAATGTGTGATATTGGAGAAGCACAAGTAAGAAAAGGTTATGGCTTAGCATGTGCTTGTGTGTCATGCTGACAAGGGGTCAGTTGTGCTGGCTGTTTTTTTTATTTTTTTTATTTTATTTTATTTATTTATTTATTTTGGTTTTTCGAGACAGGGTTTCTCTTTGTAGCCTTGGCTGTCACACTGGAACTCATTCTGTAGACCAGGCTGGCCTCGAACTCAGAAATCCACCTGCCTCTGCCTCCTGAGTGCTGGGATTAAAGGCATGTGCCGCCATGCCCGGCTGTGCTGGCTGGTTTTATGTCAACTTGACACAAGCAAGGATTTTCTGAAATTAGAGAACCTTAGCTGAGAAAATACCCCCAAAAGATCCAACTGTAAGGCATTTTCTTAATTAGTGATTGATGTGGGAGGGCCCTGCCCGTTGTGGGTGGTGTCATCTCTGGTCTGGTGGTCCTGGGTTCTATAAGAAAACAGGCTGAGCAAGCCAGTAAGTATCATTGCTCCATGGCCTGTGCATCAGCTCCTGCCTGCCTCCAGATTCCAATGATGGTCTATGGTGTGGAAATGTAAGCCAAATAAGCCTTTTCCTCTCCATGTTACTTTTGGTCATGGTGTTTCACCATAGCAATAGTAACCCTAAGTCAGGAGGCAGACACTAAGAGGATGAGTTAGAGGCCATCTTGGTGTACATAGTGAGTTCTAGGCCAGCCAATATTTTGAAACCTTCAAACAGTACAAACAAAACAAAACAAAATAAAACAATGTAAATACAAAAGTAAATACAAAAAAGTGATCCCATTTATTTATTGGTGTGTGCACGTGCACATACCATGGCCTACACATGGAGGTCAGAGGGCAACTTGCAGGGTTGGCTTCCTTCCCCTGCCATGTGCATCTCTGATACCAAATTCAATGTGTTGGGTTTCTTGGCTGTGGTCTTTACCTATGGAGCAATCTCAACATTCTTACATTCCTACAGTGTCTACAGTCATTTTGACTTGACTACTCTACCTGTTCCACTCTGTCAAATGTACCATTAAAATCATTTGTAACAAGATTATCTTTTGCACTAGGCTGATATCTGTCTAGTCACATAGCTGGATGAATAAGGGTCTATTTGCAGAAGACCCTGAGGTGGAGTCAGAGTTTATTAATGAAAGGACCTTGTAGCCAAGGGTGTCCAAAGGGGTATGCAGAAACGAGATGAGAAAATGACCACTATGTTTAGGGACTGAACTTGAACTTTTTAGAGCCTAGAACTCTTGTGTTGTGGGGTGTCTCAAACAATACCATGAGCTTCCTGAGGGCGGGCAGAATCACATTGCTATTCAGCTGTATATGTGTCCACAAGGAACTCTATTTGGGGAATGCTGACCTATACATCTGTGAAGAATTTTTGCTTTAGCCGTAGACCAAGGCCATGGAGATAGATGTCCTGGTGTGACTGTTTTCATAGTGACTTATAAGGCCTTAAAAATGAACAGGAAACAGGTTCTAGGAAAGAACAGTTGTGAACCTTCAAAAGCCTCTTCCTGGTCCGGAATCCCGAGTCCCTAGACTGATGTGACCCTGTTGTCCTGGCCCTTGTTCCCTCCTCTGTCAACATCCAGTCTCTGCTTCCAACCTACCTCTTGTTCCAGCACTACCAGCAATTCCTCACAGCAGAACAGCGTTGGAAGGTTCGTGCTTTCTATACACTCATTTTTATTCTGTGTGTAAAGTATGTAACATTGTTTTGTGTTTTCACATGTACTCAAATGGTATCATCCTCTATACTTTTTGGTTGTTGTTGTTTGTTTGTTTTTTAAGAGGCGGGCAGTGATGGTGCATGCCTTTAATCCCAGCACTTGGGAGGCAGAGGCATGTGGATTTCTGAGTTTGAGGCCAGCCTGATCTACAGAGTGAGTTCCAGGATAGCCAGGGCTATACAGAGAAACCCTGTCTCGAAAAACCAAAAAGAAAAAAAAAAGATAGGGTTTCTCTGTGTAGCCCTGGCTGTCCTGGAACTTGCTCTGTAAACCAGGCTGGCCTCAACGATCCAACTGCCTCTGCCTCCTGTGTGCTGGGATTAAAGGCATGTGCCACCATCACCCAGCCATCCTCTTTTCTTACTTCAATCTTTCTCTCAACAATGTGTCCTAAGATCTGTCTACACTGGTGTTCATATAGCCCTCCACCGGCTTCCAAATGCTGTCTATAATTCCCTTGTGTGAGTGCTCCATTGTGTTTGCTCCTCTGTGTGAGTGCTCTACCATGTAGAGTGCTCCACCGTGTATCAACTCATTCTTCTCTTCGTTAGATGGACAGCTTCTAGTTCCTCCATTGCACACAATATGGAGACAACCCTTCTGGTATGTGGCACTGTGTGCTTTCTGGAACAAGTGTTTACCTAGACAACTGCATAAGTAATTGAATCATAGGGTCCCAGGTTGCTCACTGAAGTCACTGGATATATATGCTTCCTGGCTCACTATATGTTGCCAAGTTGCTCTCTACAATGATGGTGCTAGCTCAGCCCTCTGTGGTATGAGAGGATCCATCATATTCAACCTTACCAATACTCGATACAGTTAAGCTAGATTTTTGCTAATTTAATGGATAAACATGCTTTCTTACAATTTTCTTTCCTTTCTTCCTTCCTTCCTTCTTCCCTCCCTTCCTTCCTTCCCTCGTACCTTTTTCTGTTGTCTTGTTTTCTCATTCAGTAAAGGCTGGCTTTGAACTTGGTATGTAACCAAGACTGGCTTTGAACTTCTGATCTTCCTACTTCCTCAGAGCTACAGCTAAATACAATGTGCAGTTTTCTGATTTTTTCTTTTTCTCTTCTTCTTCTTCTTCTTTTTTTTTTTTTTGTTTTTTTCGAGACAGGGTTTCTCTGTATAGCCCTGGCTGTCCTGGAACTCACTTTATAGACCAGGTTGGCCTCAAACTCAGAAATCTGCCTGCCTCTGCCTCCCGAGTGCTGGGATTAAAGGCATGTGCCACCATGCCCGGCTCATTTTTCTGATTGTTAATTCTACTGAGTGGATGTGTTTAGTTTCTTATTTTGAAAATTATTTGCCCATATATTTGTCCCCCCTTAAATATTCTATGTTGTTTTATGGTTCTTAGAAAATCCTTGACATAAATTCTTTATCTTGTTTTGTGTGCATTCTTCATAGCAAGACTTAACTTTGCTTGTTGTGTCTTTTGTTGTATAGAAGCTCTCTTGTCTATGCCTTTTGTCTAAGGCTACAGATGTGGTTTTTAATTTATTTTTTATAATTACTTGTTTTTTTTAAGGGGCCTGTTTGCTTAATATTATGTCTTGGGTTCCTATGTATTCCTCAATACTAAGATAGGTGTGAGTGTGTGTGTGTGTGTGTGTGCGCATGTGGGCATGTGTGGGCATATGTGTGTGTGCTGTGTGTGTACTTATGTGTGTTCTTGTTGTTTTGAGATAGAGTTTCACTGTATAACCCTGGTTGTTCTGGAACTTGCTGTGTAGATCAGGCTGCCCTCAGACTCACAGAGATCTGCCTGCCTTTGACTCCTGAGTGCTGGGAGTAAAGGCATGTGTCATCATGCCCAGATTAATTATGCATTTTTCATATGCAGAGCTAATTGCTACTTCTCTCCTTGCTTAGTTATGGTACCATTCTATCAAGAACTACATCTCCTTAGGCACAGGAGTCTTCTCAGCCTTGTTCTGATTCATGTGTGAGCCTTCCCAGTCCTTTTGGCTTCATGCTCTGCAGGTCCATTTCTGCATCAGCACACTTTTGGTTTCAGACAGTGGTCTTTGTGAATACAGCTCTAACTCACTTGTTCAGAAACTGTCAGAGATAAGGTCCTGATTTCTTAGCTCCAAGGTCAGGACATTTTGTAATGCAGTCACTGCCTATTTCTGGCCTTTATCCATCTTCTACCCCAACCTCTCCAACCCCTTTGATCCAATCACTCACTCTAATTTTGATCAATTTGTTGTCTGGCAAACCCACACAGGTTTTGTATTCCTGCCTTTTGTTAACTGTTTGGAAACACAGGAAGCTTCCTGTCTTAGTTAGGGTTTTACTCCTGTGAACAGACACAGTGACCAAGGCAACTCTTTTTTAATTTTTTAATTTTTAAAAAATTTTTTAAGCCGGGCGTGGTGGCGCACGCCTTTAATCCCAG
>NC_034596.1:19918955-19927900 GCF_900095145.1 Mus pahari
TCACAACCATCTGTAACGAGATCTGACTCCCTCTTCTGGAATGTCTGAAGACAGCTACAGTGTACTTACATATAATAAATAAATAAATATTTAAAAAAAAAAAAAAAAAAAAGAAAGTTGACTCAGAGATAGGACATCAAGAATTCCCCCTCAGCTGGGTGTGGTGGCGCACGCCTTTAATCCCAGCACTCGGGAGGCAGAGGCAGGCAGATTTCGAGTTCGAGNCCAGCCTGGTCTACAAAGTGAGTTCCAGGGCAGCCAGGGTTATACAGAGAAACCCTGTCTCAAAAAAACCAACCAACCAACCAACCAACCAACCAAACAACCAAACAAACAAACAAAAACAAAAAACCAAAAAACTCCCCCTCATCTGGCTATGGTGGTGTATGTCTTTAATCCTAGCACTTGGGAGGCAGAGGCAGAGGCAGGTGGATTTGAGTTAGATTCCAGCCTGGTCTACAAAGTGAGTTCTAGGACAGACAAGGATATACAGAGAAACCCTGTCTCGAACAAAACAAAATAAAGCAAAAACAAAGAGATAAATTCTCCTTGTCAGCTTACCCCAACTTTTTGGGAACGACTGGAGGCTTAGCAGTCAAGGCTAAGGCAGCAGAAGGTAATAGAGGTGAGAGCTCAGAGATTTGGGTCTGAATCCTGGCCTACTGTTAACCCCATTTTTCAAAATTAAGTTCTGCTCTCTTGATCATCAAACATTTACTTTGTGTCAGGCCCAGTGCTGGACTCTGGGGTCACCCAGATAATAAACACTTCCTTATCTTGCCCAGATCACAGTTTGATGGGAATGTTAAGCACACCCCCAGTATAAGAGCAGTGGTACCCCCTAGTATTGGAAGAGTCCCACTTAGCTCCTCAAACTTATGACTGTCCCCCTCATGGGCCCACAGATAGCAAAGGCTTCTTAAGAAATGTACACTGCAAGTGATGTAGGTGGGCATGTAGTCTGCCTCTCACACTGCTTCAACAAATGAGGCTACTGCAAGCCCCGTGTCTACTATTTCCTCATCTGTGAAATGGGCTGATAGAGGCTGTACACATAGGCTTGGGTTCATCTCACTGAGTTCTGTGCACTTACCTGGAGAATATACAGACTTTCTAAGAAGATTGGTTTTCCTTGAGTATCCCATGTTCATGTGTGGATGGAACCTTTAGTGGGACCAGTAAGTCTCCCACCATTCAGGACATAGTGGAAGAGATGGCCAGGATCAAGGGGCATGGCTGCAGAATGAGAGCTGTCGGCTGTGCAGCTACTGAAATTGCTTGTGTACACACTTTGCCACTGAGGACTGTGTTCTGTGAGGACACATGCCATTGAAGGGTGGCTTTGGAAAATGGCCACAAGGACATTGCAATAGCTGTCCTTACTTGTGGCAGGAACTCTGACCTGGGATCTCCAGGCTTCAGACCGGTAGGTTTTCCTCAGAGTCCTTTCTTCCTTCACCCTTGCCTGGAGCCTGAGCCTGTGACAGTGTGGGTTTCAAAGGGCACAACTCAAGACCTTGGGAAGCCACTGTTATGGGTAGTTTCATAGCTTCAGCCACCAGCTCCTTTGGAAATGCTCAAAGGCAGAACCCTGAGTTCCTCCCATACCTAGCTCCGGTAGGATTGGTTAAGAGCTCAAGATCCTTTCTGAGACCCAACATCTGCATTAGTCTGAAATCTCTTGGGGCTTTTCACCAAAGGGCCAAAGAGAGATCATGCGGTACCACTTGCTTGGTCAGCTGTGTGTGTGCTAAGGGTCCATTTTACAGATGGAGGAATCCAGGTTTCCAGAAGGCTGAGAGTCACAGGAATGTTTAGAGATTCCTGACAGTTCTGACAGAACAGGAGGTTGACCATGCCAGGATGTTCTAAGATAAAATAGAATATGAAATTATGTAAACAACATGGTACCTATAAAGAAACAACAGAGGACAAATTCCAGGAGAGTGTGCACATGAAAAAAAGAGGTTCTCTCTCTGTCTCTGTCTCTGTCTCTGTCTCTGTCTCTGTCTCTCTCTCTCTCTCTCTCTCTCTCTCTCTCTGTGATTTCGGGGGGATACATGTGCACATGTGTGTAAGCCTCAGATTAACATCGTTGTCTTTCTGGATGGCTCTCCACCTTCTATACCAAGGGTGTCTCACACTGGAGTTGGGGCTCACAATGACTGTGAATAGTCTGGCATGCCAGCTTTACTCAAAACACTCCCTGTCTTCATTTCCCACGTTATGGGATGGCAGGCATGTCTCCATGTCCATCTGGCTTTCATGTGGGATTTGGGGAGTGGTGCTCTGGTCCTCATGTTTATGTGGTAAGTGCTCTCCTCATTGAACCATCTCCCGCTCTTTACCCCTCAACCCCATCCCCAGCCCTCTTCTCTCCTTAAAAGGAAGCCAGTCCTAGAGGACCAGGGTTACCCAACACATAGACATGTGCTCACACATGCACAACATACTATACTTGCTAACACACACAGCACACACATGTTAGACACCACACACACACACACACACATGTCCACTCACATTGAAGAGGCAGGGTATGGTCTCCAAAGTCCGTAAAAGAGTTTATCTGTGTGAATATGTCTGAACCGTAATAGCAAGAGACATGTTTGGAAAATATCTGTTTCCCAATACAGTTTCCACAGGACCTAATTTAATTCCTTTTCCAAGGCATTAAACACATCAAGCTTCCATTGCTACATTTGTTAAACGAGGACAGAAAAAGGACTGTAAAAGTCTAACCTGGACATGACCATGCATATGAGGTAGCAATAAGCAAATAACTGACTTGTTAATCTTCCTTGGAGACATTTATCAGCTATTAACCTTTTGATTTGAGAATGTTATTTTGGAAAATGTTGTTATGCATACAGGTATCTTTCACTTATCATGAGTGAGTGAGGAAAATATGGCTCTATTACCTACTCCTTGGTTGGTCATGACTCCAGGAACCAGGAGAAACAAGGAAAATGATCATCTTATCCTTGGTGTGTTCAAGGTCTAGTGGGGGACAGGCAGGAGAGTGAAATCTCCAGTCCCACCCCTTTGACAGGCCCACACTGTCCCTCATATACAGCGCAGGATGCAGTCTGACTCCTCCCTCTTACACTCGGCAGGTTTTGTGAGCTCACACTGAAGCTGTCACGGGTCTCAGGCCTGCACATGATGGTGAACTTGAACATTAGTGCCTTCAGATAAATCATCAGTCCACTGAATGGTCCATCCTTCTCCTGGCATCTTTCTGGGGTTTCTTTTTTGGTGCGGCCTTTATTTTGTTCATCTTGATTCCCATGACAAAGTCAGGGTTTGGAGTAAATGCCCAGTCAATTTGGTTGAACTGAGTTGTTGTGTGTGTGTGGTTTTTTTTTTTTTTTTTTTTAAGATTTATTTATTATTATATGTAAGTACACTGTAGCTGTCTTCAGACACACCAGAAGAGGGCGTCAGAGCTCATTACGGATGGTTGTGAGCCACCATGTGGTTGCTGGGAACTGAACTCAGAACCTCTGAAAGAGCAGTTGGTGCTCTTAACGGCTGAGCCATCTCTCCAGCCCCCGTGTTATTTTTTATAAGGCTAATAGGTTTTTATTTTAAATAATCCCGATTAGCCAATATTTTTAGAAAAAGAAATTGTCACCAGAATGGGTGGCCATCTACTCTGCTGAGAAGTGAGATAGTGGTGGGTGAGGGACAGGTTGTTTTTATGAGCTGCCAGAGCCCAGTGCAAGCTGAGCCAGTTTATGCTCTCCACCCTGCATCTTTAAATACAAAACTGTATCGTGTGTGTGTGTGTGTGTGTGTGTGTGTGTGTGTGTGTGTGTGTGATTTTGTATGTGGGTGCCACTGTGCTCTCTTGTAGGTCAGAGGACAATTTTCAGGAGCTGGTTCTGTCCTTGTACCAGGAGGATGCTAGGGATTAAACACAGATTATTGGATTGGGGGGGGGGGCGGCAAGTAATTCTAATCACAGAGCCATCTTGCTGGCCTGGCACCTTTGACTTCTACCTCTCCTTTATTCATCTTGGTGCTCAGCTTTTTTGGGGGCAGATCACTTTGGAAAGAAGAGGAAAACTTGTTTTTGAGAGCATTCGATGGTACTTCCAAAGGGCTGAGGGTAGAGTGTGCACCGAAGCTCTGAGCTGTTCGGCATTTCCAACGCACAGCAGTTGGAGCTGAAGTGCTCTGAGCTGTCCACTGCCTTTTTGTAAAATAAAAATAAAATAAAATAAAAACCCAAACAGAAAACCCCAGGGGAGTTTTAAGATTTATTTTATTTTCTATGTATGAGTGTTTTGCTTGTGTGTACCTATATGTATCACATTCATGCCTGATGCCTATGGATGTCGGAAGAGGGTATCAGATCCCCTGACACTGAAGTTATAGATGGTTGCAAACCATATAACGTGCAGTGCTGGGAATTGAACCTGGATCCTTCACAAAAGTAACAAGTGCCCTTAACTACTGAGCTACCTTTCCAGCACACAATCAAAAGCCTTTAATAAATAATAACATCACCCCCCCCCCCCAATAAGAACAGGAAGCCCGATGTTGGCAGCCTGTGTGTGCAGTAAATCGAGGATACAGGGATCATCTTGAATCTTCAAACTACATGGGTTGGGCTCAGAACCAAATCTTCACGGGGAGATAAGGGACGAGTCGATGTTAACTCAAGGCAGGGGCTGTAAATGTGGCTTCTTAGACCCCAGGAACTTCACAGCCAGCCAGCCCCAGCTTCTGACTCCTAAATTCCTCTGTGAGGCCCCTTCTTCCTCATTAATAACCGAGACTGTCAGAGATACCAAAGAAGGTACAGACGTCTAGGAATAAGTGATTTTGATTCAAGGACCCCTGAATACCTCGCAGAACTCAGAATTATGTTGCTCTAACAGACATGTCCATACCACTTTCTCTCCTTTCCCCTTTTCCTGATGTAAAGATCTGGTGGCTATCCCAGCATCCTTTGGTTCCCACTTCATGTCCATCACTGGGATGCCTAACCTCACCTTAACGTCTGCCTTTTGTAGGACCAGAAAGACACAGCTAAAGGCAAATTAGGAAAGGATACTACCTGCACCCCAGTGTCTGTCCCATCTCTCCTCCACAGGAGAGAATGGAACTTTCAGCCCTGTCTCAGACTGAAGACAATTTCAGCCTTCCTTGCAGCTATGTAAAAGGCTGAACCTGGAACAAGTGGACTCTGTAACTTCTGGGCTATATCCTTCAAGGCAAGTATAATCAGCACCTTAGGGTGGGCAGAGCAAGAAGACAAAGGGAAGCTGGGCCCCCAGTGCAGTCTGAGTCATAGTGCCTGATCAGATATTACCAGACTACTCAGATATTGTGCAAACTACTCTAAAACTTTTAGAGCACTTGCAGAATATATATATTCATATTCTGAAGTTATAGATGGTTGCAAACCATATAATGTGCAGTGATACATAATCAACCAGTCTAGATATTTGATTGCACTCTTAGTGGACAAAGTGCTAGATTTTATTTTTTAAGACAGAGTCTCATGTAGCATGTCCTACATCTACCTTTCTTTCTTTCTTTTTTTTTCTTTCTTTCGAGACAGGGTTTCTCTGTATAGCTCTGGCTGTCCTGGAACTCACTTTGTAGACCAGGCTGGCCCCGAACTCAGAAATCCGCCTGCCTCTGCCTCCTGAGTGCTGGGATTAAAGGCGTGTGCCACCATGCCCGGCTCTACATCTAACTTTCAACTGCTGGAATTACGCGGCACTAGGATCACAGACCTGCTCTACCGTACCTGGTTTGTGTGGTGGAGAATCAAACCTAGGGCTTTGTGCACCAGTTAAGCACGCTACCATCTGAGCTGTGTACTCAGACAAGCCTCTGGAGACATATATGTAATTTTATGGCGGGACTGAAAGGCCACAGTGGGAATATGGAGGTCAGAGGGCAACTTTGAAGATTGAGTTCTCCTTTCACCTTTGCAAAGGCTCTGGGGATCAGACTCAGATCATCAGGTTTTCTTGGCAAGTGCTTTGACATGATGAGACACCAAATCTCTGGATCTTAAACGGCCTCAAAGGCATCTCATTTATGAAAAGCAACTGCGGTGGTTTGCATAAGTACCTTAGGAGTTCATAGGTCATAGACTTAACTCCCAAATTCATGTTAATGTATCTGGAGGTGATTGGTGTTAGATGAGGTCATGAGGGTGGGCTCCCTAAAAGGTGATTAGTGGCCTTATAAGAAGACAAAAGTAGATGCAAATTGTTTATGTAATGCCCTCTGTCAAATTATGTTACAGCAAAGAAGGTCCTCACCAGATACAATGCCCACAAGCTAAACAAACCGCTTTTCTTTAAAAATTAGCCAACCTCAAGTTTCAATTTTTTATTTTTATTTTTATTTATTTCATGTATGTGAGTACACTGTCATTGTCTTCAGGCCCACTGGAAGAGGGCATTGGATCCCCATTACAGATGGTTGTGGGCCACCATGTTGTTGCTGGGAATTGAACTCAGGACCCCTGGAAGAGCAGTCAGTGCTCTTAACCACTGAGTCATCTCTTCAGCCCAAGTTTTTATTTGTTAAATATATTTTAAATTTATTTTTATTTTATGTTCGTTAGTGTTTTGCCTACACATGTGTCTGTGTGAAGGTGTCAGATCCCCTGGAACTGGAGTTACCGACAGTCGTGGTCGTGAGCTGCTGTGTGGGTGCTAGAGATCCAGGTCCTCTGGAAGAACAGCAAGTGCTCTTAACCACAGAGCCATAACTCCAGCCCCCTCCAGTTCTTAATATAGCATCAGAAAACTGACAAACAAACATAGCATCCACAGGAAGGAAGGTGATAAGCAAGAGGCAGGTAAGTTTGATGGCTAGGAGCTAGAATAAGGGACCTGGTGCAGAGGTAGCCCAGGGTAAGGGGTAGGCAGGTAATATCACTCAAACACAGTCAGCCCTGAGCCTGGAGCACTGTCTGCCTTGAGAACCACTAGGATAGAAAATATTTTCAATCACTTGTGGAACACGGATTTGATAAAATAACACAAAAAAGTTTAGCCCAAAGCGGTGGAGGCATTTTCCATAGCAATGGGGAAGCCCTTGCACCCTACTGTGGTCACTATACACAGCACTGTCACCCTACAGAGGTGAAAAATCAGCCTCCATGGTTGAATGATCTGAGCCTTCACATCACCAGGTCCAAGCCCTGCTATAGCCAGCTGCACACTGCTGGGGTCAGGGTGGGGGTTCTCAGGCTCTGTGGGCTCTTTGGTTATCAGTCTCTATAGGAGGGGCCAGCTCTTCCCTTCCCTCATCCTACAATGTCTGGTCAACATCATCCAGGAAACTGAGTTTTCTCAACACCTTCCTCTTGGTGTTTCTATCTCTCTCCTGGAATGCACTGGACAGATGGACCGTGAGGAATAAGGGGTTCTTGTCAATCTTTTTTTTTTTTTTCTCCATTCCAGACTGGCAGCAAAGTGCCGGACATAGGTGTGGATTCAATCTACTTCTGATGGATGGTCAAAGATTCGAGTCACTTGCCACCAAGCCCCACATGACAAAAAGTAGCCCGCTTGCATAGCTATGCAGGAAATCTCTCAGGGACACCTGTGACAGAGACAAGTGCCGTCACTGTTGAGAGGTGTTGTGGGCAGTTGTCAGTGATGGCCTCTGGAATAAAGCTGGAGGATGTGGTCATGCTAGCTCCAGAGCAGCTGCCAGCTTGGGTAGGAAGAACCTGCCCTGAGGATTCTACACTGTATGTTTTCTGTTGGCTGCTGCAGTAATGATGGTAGGAATGGAGCCTCGGATGTCTTCTGAGGCAAGTGTGTCCATTTGAGGCACTGTTTCTGGCTTCCTGATCTGCAGAAGAGCCTCAGGCCACTGGGGGCTTGTAAGAGGCAGGATGCTTGGGTTTGAGTGTGCCCCAGGGAAGGACATTTGCTATGAGTACTTTCCTTCGTGATGGTGAGTTGATTCAATGAAGACGATGATGATGATGATGATTATCGGCCTTTCTCCTTAGAGAAAGAGAGAGAGAGCAAGAGAGCAAGTGAGAGAGCAACTGTATGTACACGTACACACTCATACACACACGTTTGTGTGCATATGAAGGCCCACAGTTGCTGTCTAGAATCATTTCCATCTACCCTTCACTTTTTTAACCGAAGCAGGGTCTCTCTCAATCAAACTCAGAGCTCAAGAGTCCTGCCAGTATCCTTAGCCAGATTGCTCTGGGGAATCCCATCTTAGCCTTTCAAGAGCAGAATTACAGGTTGGCCACCTGAAATAGCTACCAAGACCATGCTGCGTTTGTACAGGAATCTGCCCTCTGGGTCTCATTCTTGCACAGCAAACTCCTTAGACTTGCAGTCATCTCTTTAGCCCTCAAATGTGGGTTTTTATCTGAGCATTGAAAAATTAGATGAAAGAGCATCAGTCTTGCTTAAAAAGAAAAAGCACTTAGACAAAGCCTATAGGCAGGACAGATAGCATTAGGTGCTTAAGGGTGACAATCAGAGCCCAATAGAGGGTGACTTTTTCCTTGTCATGAGTTTTCATTTTAAAATCTATATGATCACTGGGCAGTGGTGGTGCACACCTTTAATCCCAGCACTTGGGAGGCAGAGGCAGGTAGATTTCTGAGTTTGAGGCCAGCCTGGCCTACAGAGTGAGTTCTGGGACAGCCAGGACTACACAGAGAAACCCTGTCTCGAAAAACCATAAATAAATAAATAAAAATAATAATAAAAATAAAAAAGTCTATATGATCTGTTATTGTTTACAAAAGAAATGTCCCCTGCAGGATTGTCTGTTAAAAGCTAGGTTCTGGCCGGGTGTGGTGGCGCACGCCTTTAATCCCAGCACTTGGGAAGCAGAGGCAGGTGGATTTCTGAGTTCGAGGCCAGCCTGGTCTACCAAGTGAGTACCAGGACAGCCAGGGCTATACAGAGAAACCCTGTCTCAAA
>NC_034596.1:19928485-19929853 GCF_900095145.1 Mus pahari
TCCAATCTCAGGTTCTCTGGATTCAAGATGGAGATAGCAGGAAAACGGTGTGTGGGAAATAGTTACTGAATAGTTTGGGAGAGACAGATGAGAAGCGCTGGTCCATTTAACCTCTTGAGTGGGTATGACAGATTTTCATTCTCTTTTTAACATCTGGAAGCTGATGGTGCATCTGTNTCCTCTCTCCACTTCCTGGTGTTCCTCTTCTAGGGAGAACCCAGAGAATGGCTTGCATAAGATGGCACAAGGGACCCATGACAGGCATCTGAATCTGCTAGTGTGGCATCCTCAGCAGCAAACAGGAAATTTTAGCATGGACTAGTTAGCAATAGAGCNTCTCTGTAATCTTTTTTGGTGTGTGTACACAAAAGCAAGTTCCTGCTCTTCCAACCTCAGCCAATGGGTGATGGTGGTGGTGGTGGTGTTGGCGATGACTCCTAGGTCAGGACATTTATTTGGTGGTCATACTCTAAATCTCAANTGTCCCCACAGGCTCATGTTCTGCATAATCGGTCCCTATCTACCTCTGCTAGTTTAGTGCTCTGGACCCTTTAGAGGTAGGTCACTAGGGCAAATCTTTAAAGGGTGGAGCCAGGCCTTTCCATGTCTGTCAGTAGCTTCTCTTACATGTGCCTGAGGCCTTGAGCTCCTTCGTGCTCTCCCCACCATGACAGACTGAAACGCTGACCACTTCTGTCNGTTATTTTATCCCAGCAGTGCGAAGTAATGGATATAATTCTGTCAGGCTGGATGAACTCCACTCTGCAAAAGAGGTTGCCCCTGGAACCTGAGACCTGGAGGTGTTGAGGGGCAGCTCCCACTCCTCTGGGCTGGCCTTGCAGGTGTTTGCACAAGGTCAGGCTTTTTATGTGTGAGGAGGGTCCTCATATTTGCACAGCGAGCGCACTTTACCCAGTCATCTCCCTAGTCCTTTTATACCACAATCAGTTCAAACACAAAAGGTCCAGGGATTGAGCTTCAAATAAACAGCCAGCTGATTTTGAGGAAAGCATGTGCCCTGTGATAGTACCTCACTCCGGTGGTGCTCATTGTTTTTTCTGCAGAACAGAGCTGCTCAGACGGTTCAATAGAAAGCCTGCCACAAAGTAGCATTTGATAAATATTAAGCACAAAACAAAACAAAAAGCAAGCCTTAAGAGAGGCCATAGAAATGTCCGGGAGTTTGCTGACACCATCCTGGTGATGGGAACTGGTTTCCNTCCAGTGTTCTTGCTATATTTGCTCATCTTTAGCTAAAAGTGTGGGTATCTTGCTTGTTTGTCACAGAGCCACACAGGCAGTTGTGGGGACCACAGGCCTGGTACTCATCCTTCTGGAGGAATCTGTAGCCCTCTTGTTTGCCTACCT
>NC_034596.1:19931329-19932657 GCF_900095145.1 Mus pahari
ATATGGCACTTTCTAGGCCTTAGGGACAGAAAGATGAAGCAGTCATTGTCTCTGGTAGGACCTTAGCATTTAGCACAGGGAGCCAAAGAGATAAACACTGCATTACAAACCAAAATTATGCAGTAAAGGAAAAACATGATGGGACTGGAGGGATGGGTCAGTGGTTAAGAGCATTGGTTGCTCTGGCAAAGGACACAGGTTCCAGTCTCAGCACTCACAGTGGCTCACAACCATTTGTAACTTCTCACCCAGGAGAACTGACGCCCTCTTCTGGCCCCTTACTGGAACTGCATGTGGTGCACACACTGCATGTGGCCCAAACAGCCATATGTATAAAAATAAGTAACATTTTAAAAATTAAGTGGTGCAGAATAAGAGATCATGAAGATCTAGAATAAGAGATCTAGAATATACAACGAGAGCTGGCCTCTCAGAGGAGCTGACACTAANGTCAAAGGCTGAAGAGTCAGGTTGAGTCATTGAGACAAACCCGGGGAGAAAAGGCATTGCGAAGGGCCCAAGAAAGACTTGTAAGGAAAGGAGAATGCCTGGGTTATGAGGGAGAAATCAAGCTGGAGGAGAAGGAAGGACTGAGTTACGAAGCTGCTTTCCATCTCGGTGACTGTACCGCACTGGGAATCACCGGCCATTCTGAGAGTGAACTTAGTACAGGGGACTATTTACAAAGGTGTTAGAAGAACAAACAGGNACTGGGGTAGGGGTTGAAGGTACACAAGAGATAAAGGGCCAGCAAGATGGCAGTGACTGTGCCTGTGAACCTGCTCTCCCTCCCTGTCATATGAGTGGGCGAATTGAGTAAAAGCTTTTAAGAAGGAAAGGCGAGGACTTTGTTTTTATTGTTTACAGATTCCTCCAACAAAACAAAGCGAAACTAAATCTTTAGTAAAAAGAAATGAAAGTCCTGCCTCTGTGTGTGTGTGTGTGTGTGTGTGCATGAAAGTAGTGTGTATGTTTGTGTGTGCATTTGTTTGTAGTAGTGTTTGTGTGTGCATATGTGTGGGGGATGTGAAGGCCAGAAGCTGACACCAGGTGTCTTCTATTATTGCTCTTTAAGCTAATCTTTTGAGACAGGGTCTTTCACTGAATTTGGAATTTGCCTTCTGGCTAGCTAGCCAGAAAGCTCTGAAGATTTCTCCCATCTCCTCTTACCATTGATGCTAAAGTCATAGATCCATATGTATGCCAGCTTTTTTGTGTGGGTGCTGGGGAGCTGAAATCAGGTACCCATGTCTGTACAGCAGGCACTTTACCAAGTGAATCATCTCCCTAAAGATATTCTAAAGAGACCTGTATGTCTCTCCCTTTGG
>NC_034596.1:19933409-19935909 GCF_900095145.1 Mus pahari
CATCTCTGTTTAGCTCACTGCTGAACAAACTAAAAGGTCAACCTGCCGGTCATCATGGGCCTGCTGCCAAAGCACGGGTGCAGGCCCTGGGCCCCGGCAGCTGACAAGCTAGGCTCAGCCACTTGTCCTCAATACAGCGAAGAAAGAAACAAGTAATACTGAAAAACAGAGAAAGGGGATTTTTCAAAAAATCACATTGGGGAGCAGAACAGAGATGACTAGTAGGGACTCCCTCCCCCAAATTCATTTTTCTAGATACTGATGTGAAGTTCAGATTAGAGGGCATGTAAGTGTACATAACTAGTCAATTCTGGTCAAGGCATGGTCCTGCCCATCCATCATTGCGTAGGAGACAGGATCCTTATCTGCCTGGCACCAGGGCTACAGCGTTTTCCTTCCCAGCATAAGACTTCTGGGCGAAATTCTAATTTCTTTGGGGGTCTATTGTTTCAATAGTCTGATATCCAGGGGCAGGGAGCACAAATATGTCCTTATAGACTATCTCAGGTTCCGCCTGGAATGCTACAAACCTTGCTCTTTCTTACCCAGAAGCCACTGGGAAGATGCACGAGGGTCATTAGGGTCTAAAACTGGATCTGAGCCTTGAGGCTATTCAGAAGTATTTTGGCTCCTAAACCCTGCATCTTTATCTCTTTAAATGCTGGTATAGCCTGGAGGGTCTTGGAAGCCAGTTTGGGAAGAGAAACAATTAACTCAGAGCTGAGACTCAGTGATACATGTATGAAATCAAGGCTTGTCGTCAGAAGCCTGGGATCACACCCCCTCCCTTCATTTTAAATGAGGACATTTATGCAAATTTGTTACAAACATTTGAAAAGTCTCAACTTTCCCTGGAGCCAGGCTCTGCTTCCTCAACTGGATGGGGGTAACTGTTCAGGCTCCCTACCAACCTTCCTCTCCAAAATAACACGTTGTACAGAGAGGATCTCAAAAACATATAATTCCGTTGTTGTGAAATCATTGCATTAATTCTGAGTTTCGAAAACATGGAAAAGTTCTCTGGGGAAGCAACTGGGTTGTTATTCCTGGTTATGACTAACTGGGGTGTCACTGGCCCAAATGTTATCTGCAATATTATAGAGGAGACCAAGGCTCTGTGGNTTGATTTCTCAACAATCCAGGAAGATCCTGTGATTCCAAAGATGATAAAAAGAAACTCTGGAATCAGATTAGGAGACCTAAGTCACATGCTGCCCCAGGCTCCCTGGCAGCTTAAGTCAAACCTTTCACCTCTCCGACTCCTCTTAGGCAAATTGAGAGGAGTAGGCTGAATGCCCCCAAGTGTCACTGGATTCCTAAGGAACCTCATGTCTTTCTGCTTCCCTTTTCCTAAGCAGCAGATGAAGGCATTGTATTAGCTGACTCCAGGAAAGGGTCCAGCCTCCAACTCCACCGTTTGAGGCATTGTGGTTGAATGATCCCAGGTCTGAGAGAGGCATCGCTATGCACCTAGCTTTACTGTGTTGTTCCTCATGGAGTGAATGGGACAAATCCCCAACTCAAAGAGCTAGGCTGGGCCTTTCTTGTGGGGCCAAAAAGAACAGGGAACTTGAATCTATTCCTTTTAACTCCATCCACAGTTTGTCCTCTTAGTCCATGGTGGACCTGCTGGTCCATGGGGGAAGGATACAGGGTACTAAGCAGTAAGGAGCCATATTTNTGAGCAATATGCAAACTTTAGGTCTCCTCGGGGCTGGGCAGAGTCTGCCAGAAGCTTCTCTGCTTTCCTGGACAAGAATGGGCCTTAGGGCAGGACTATCCTGATGCTCAGTGATGGGGTGAGCGCTCAGAGTGTGCTACATGCTGTCCTATCCTGTGGTCCAAGGAAGGCCCATGGATCTGTGAAATATGACACACTTCCAAGGCAAGCTTTGTGGCTGTCAGGGACCCCATATAGTGGCCTGTCACCAAGAATGTGAGCAGCTTGGTCCCTCTGTTGTGGTTTCCTATTTGTTCCAGCTTCTGTCAGCTCCCACCAGCTTCCAGTCTTGCTGAGTCTCCTGCCCCATCCTCCTAAGTGCTGGAGTTTCTAGTTTGAGTTACTGAGCCTGGTTTTGCCAGTTAAGAGCTTTAGATCTTGCTGAGCATAGAGGTACATTCCTTTAGTCCCAGCACTCAGGAAGCAAGGGAAGGCATATCTCTGTGAGTTCGAGGCCAGGCTGGTCTATAGTATGAGTTCCAGGATAGCCAGCTACACAGAGAAACCCTGTCTCAAACCATACCCCCCCCCCCCCAGAATCTTTGTCCACCCATGACACTCAGCCTCATACTAACCCCACCCCCTGCTGTCCTGTCTCCATCGCTTCTGTAGACCACAGAGTAAGCCTGTCTTAGCATCAGACTTTCATAATCTGAGGGTCTAGCACAAAATGCAATGTGTAAGCCCTCTAGACAAGCTTTATTAAGAATAGGTAAAACAGTGACAAACATTAACTGAGTGTGGTGTTCTTGAAGGTTGGGGTCTGTGTGACGTGAGGGT
>NC_034596.1:19952011-19954987 GCF_900095145.1 Mus pahari
TTTTATATCTGACCTGAATAAATAATTTACTTCTGGATTTTAATAATTTAAAAGCCTTCATTTCATCCGTGTCTCATCAAAAATAGAAACTTCGCCTTTTCTTTCTAGATTTCTCTTGAGGTGGCAAATGGGTACAGAGGCCAGGGTGGGAGTTGCTGGAGGGTTTGGGCCCCAGGACAGAGGCCAGGGACATTTGGTTGGAGACATAGTAAACAGCCTTCCTCTGAGAAGCTCTGATACCCTGTCCCCTTCCTCAGGGTTATTCTGTCCCTACTTAGTCCTCAGGTCAGTATACTACTATCCCAATGAATTAGGGTTAACCACAGGAACTGAACTGATAGACCATATAGAAGAGATTTTTTTTTTTGAGACAGGGTTTCTGTGTAGCCCTGACTGTCCTGGAACTCACTCTGTAGACCAGGCTGGCCTCGAACTCAGAAATCCTCCCGCCTCTGCCTCCAGAGTGCTGGGATTAAAGGCGTGTGCCACCACGCCCGGCTAGAAGAGATTTATCACATCGGTTTGTGGGATGCAGTTGGGGTAGCCCAACAATGGCTGTCTCACACCAGAGAGGCNGAGAACCCAGTAGTCATTTAGTCCACAGGGCTAGATGTCTCAACAGNCCCAGTATGGCACCAAGGTGTGGAGGATTCCTGGTCTTCACTCTACATTGGAATCCCAAAGAAGCTGATGCTAGAATCAGTAAAGGGATACTGCAGCAACAGAGTAGATGGTCTTGCCAGCAAGAGTAAGGGCAAGCAGGCAAAAAGCAAAGTTTCCTTCCTCCATGTCCTTTTATGTGGCTGCCACTCAAGGTGGCACCCATATTNAAGGCAAGTCTTCCCTGCTTCCAATAATCTGGTCAAGAAAGTCCCTCACAGGAATGCCCAGTGTCCCTCAAAGGGATGCCCAATGTCGTCACAGGGGTGCCCAGCATCTTGTGGCTCAGTTAATAACATGCACAGTCAATTTGACAACTAGTGTTAGCCNTCACACCCCCTAAGACTTGCAAGTTTACTTTATTACCAGACCCCTTTCCTGAACTTACAGAATCATGACTCCCACTTCTTGGGGTTGTTGAGTGAATTCAGCAAATCCATTTCTGCACGGCTCTGACTCAGTCTCTCAGTTTGACACACCATGAGCCTACAACCTACAGGAGTTTCTGTCACTTGGAGTGGAGCACAAACTGCAGAAAGGTATTAAAAGAATAGAGAACTGGTGTGTGTGTGTGTGTGTGTGTGTGTGTGTGTGTGTGGACAGTCACACTGGTTTAAAGGTCACCCTACTCAGGTAAGACTTCATTTTAACTAATCTTATCTGCTGTGATCACAGTTTCAAATAAGATCATGTGACCAGCTGCTTCAGTTCCTCCACAGAGATTTCTGACTGACAGGACCTTCACACCTTGAGCCAAAACCTCCTTCCTCCATTAAGTTGCTTTTGTCCAGTGTTTTGTCANAGCAATGAAAAAAGGAACTGCTGGGCGTGGTGGCTCACGCCTTTAATCGCAGCACTCGGGATGCAGAGGCAGGCCGATTTCTGAGTTCAAGGCCGGCCTGGTCTACAGAGTGAGTTCCAGGACAGCCAGGGCCAAGGCTACACAGAGAAACCCTGTCTCAAAAAAACAACCAAAAAAAAAAAAAAAAAAAAAAACCAAAAAAGAAAAGAAAAGAAAAAGGAACTGATACAATGTATCTTTGTCAAAGAGCAGTCTACCATTATATGCGTAAGACTTACTTGCCTTCCAAGTGCTGCGACTATTTAACACAGTTCCTCCAACTCTAAAATTATTTTGTCGCTATTTCATAACTGTAATTTTGCTACTGTTCTAAGTCATAAAGTAAATGGCTATGTTTTCCGATGTTCTTAGACAACCCCTGTGAAAGGGCTGTTCAACCCCCAAGGGGTTTGAAACCCACAGGTTGAGAACCTCTGCTATGGAGGGCCTACACTACTTTTATCTTGAATCAAAGTAGTGGGCTGGCCAGATGGCTCAGCAGGTAAGAGCATGAACTGCTCTTCCAAAGGTTCTGAGTTCAAATCCCAGCAACCACATGGTGGCTCACAACTACCCATAATGAGAACTGATGCCCTCTTCTGGTGTGTCTGAAGACAGTTACAGTATACTTACTTATAATAAATAAATCTTTGGGGTGGAGCAAGCGGGGCCGACTGGTGGTCCTAAATTCAATACCCAACAACCACATGAAGGCTCACAACCATCTGTACAGCTACAGGGTACTCATTTACATGAAATAAATAAATAAATCTTGAATCAAAGTAGGTTTGATGGCCACACAGGGTCCCCTCAAGACTTGGCGGAGGGAGCAGGGAGCTAAGAGCCCATGGGGCCTCTTAGGGGTCATGCAATTCCATGATGCTTCCCCATCCCAAGGTTATTTGGAGGGGAAAGTTGCCTGTGGGTAGACTCTAGTGAGGCACTTTTCTGAATCATTACCTACACTGGGCCCCAGTGGGGCTCCCAGAGATGCAGTTGCTTTTGGGTGAGGAACATTCTGAGGAATGACCATAGAGCCCATCCAGACCAGTGAGGGTAAGTTCACACTGGTCCTGGGAAGGACCATGCTTGCATCTAAAACCCTCTGGGATGGAGATAGTAACCCCACCTGAAAACGCGCACACCTGGTACCAGGAATGTTCACCTTCTCTGGCTTAACTGCTCTCTCAAAGTGAGGTCCTGTATCATCCCGCCTGCGCTCCTTCCTCAGTACTACACAGGTGGGGATGGCCGCTGAGTGTGAGAACTGGCTTCGTTCATGCAGGGACTTCAACCGATGTACAGAGAGTTTGTACAAAAGACTGAGGAACAACTCACCTCCATCCTATCTTAGGGGTGTCACCTTGCCTTTCTCTGCAACAGGAACACGTTCATAAGGGGAGAGCGTGGCGTAAGAGGAGAGCTCAGAAACATCTCCTGGGGACCAGGAGTGAATTCGGGGCTTCACCATCCTA
>NC_034596.1:19957134-19958566 GCF_900095145.1 Mus pahari
CCCTGAAGATGCTTTTGTCAAGTGTTTGATCATAGCTAAGAGACTGCAGCTGGGTGGTGGTTGCTGCAGCTGCAACACAGGCCTTTAGTCCCAGCACTCAGGAGGCAGAGGNAGGTGGATCTCTTTGTGGGTTTGATGCCAGCCTGGTCTACAGAGCAAGTTCTACACAGAGAAACAAACAAAAAACAAAAAAAAAGAAAGAAAAAGAAAAAAAAAAGTATCTTTTATCTTAGGTAACTTGGTGGTTTTGTTGTTTGTTTTGTGGTTGTTATTTTTGTTGTTTTAGCTTGGTCTTTGTTTTGATAAGACAGATTTTCTTTATATGTAGTCCTGGAACTTAAGCTGTAGACCAGGCTAGCCTCGAACTCACAGAGCTCTGACTGCCTCTGCATCCTGATTGCTGGGATTAAAGGCCTGTGCCACCACCACCCGGCTCTAACTTGATTGTTTTCATTGGCTTATTGAGGATGGATACCTGACTGTGTCTTGGAGCACTGGTTGTGACCCACAAGTTCAATAACACTGTCTCGAAAACAAACAAACAATTTTAAAAAATGTTTTTAAACAGCAGACTCCTCCTCGTATAGCCCTTATGGAATATAAAAAGAGAAGTGTGCAGGAGAACATGGAAATCCTGTTTCAGGACACATTTCCTTTTGGGATCTAAATAAGCAGTACGTAGAGGAAGGGAACCAGCCCTGTATGCTAGACCTCAAAGTCCAAGCTGCCTTGCTTTCTACACAGGCACATACATTTTTGGCAATAAAGGANGTGATAGGCCCCAGGGAGGCAGTGTTCCTGTTGACAGCTGTTTCCATGGTAACAACAGGCCTGGCTACAAATAGGTAGAAAAGGCTGATGTCACTCACCTTGGAACTCACCCGGAAGCTGATTGTGTTCCCTCAGACTTGCAGGTTAAAGGGAGANGCTTTATTCTCCTGACACAACTGACCTTCATAGCTGCTCTGTTGGACTAGAGACTTAAGGTCTGCCTCTCCTGGCTGTGCTGACATTATCGTGGTCCTCCTCAGGGATTCCTCTTTCCCAGCTGCAATTGGAAGGGTTCATGGGAATCCTGGGAAAGCCTTTCCAGGGTATCATATCGGGTCCTTCAGAGGTCAACTTGAGTATTCAGCTAACTTTGAGCCTTTTTCCCCTCAGAGGTGTTTGTGTGTGTGTGACTTTCATGTGGTAGGGTGCTTGCCTGGCATGCATGAAGCCCTGTGTCCCATCCCTAGTACTGCATAAATGCCGCTGAGTGTGGGGCCCAGGACTTGTTAGGTGAGATCAGGAGGGTCACACACTCAAGGTCATTTCTTCTGCACGTAGAGTCTGAGGACAGCTTGGGTTATGAATCAGCAGACAGAAGGCATGAAAGTGTGGTGACCGAGTTTGATCCCCAGAGCCCATGTAAAGGTGGAAGGAGAGAGCC
>NC_034596.1:19958621-19960788 GCF_900095145.1 Mus pahari
CACACACACACACACACACACACACACACACTAGTAAAATAAAGAGAAACCCATTACTTTGTATTTAATTAAAATTGAAAAAAAACAAAACAAAACAAACATTAATACTGTTCTCTGTGTATCCCTGGCTGTCCTGGAACTTACTCTGTAGACCAGGTTGGAATCTTATTTTTTTAGGAGTAAAAATACCATCTTGGCAAACACTAGCAAAATTCCTTCTGGAAAAGTGAAGGATAGCCTTTGTTTGAGAAAAGACCCTGACTGCCCTGGTATGAGTGACAGGCCAAGGCACCAAGGCCCTTGGAGGGCTTTAAGCGGGACCTGGAAGNTACTCTTTGCTCAAAGGGGCACTTACTACTTTATTCCTAATCAGAGGAGGGGAAAGGCAGCCTGATAAGCTTGGGGGCAGGGCAGAGTGAAAGGCTCCGGGCAGGGAATTCAGGAAGGGAAATGGAGGCAGCCGAGTGGAAGACTGGGAACCCCCTCGATGTTGGGGGTGGCTGTGTCCACTCTCCGCTGTGCCAGGTCCATGCTACCCCAGGGAGTTTGCTTACTAGAAAGAGTTGCACACAGCAGCCCATATTTGCACAGGGGTGGAATTCCCCAGGGCATGGGATCCCAGAAGTCTTGGGAACACAGATCTTAGATAAACCCTTCAGCTTCCCCAGGCCTTGGAGCAAAGCAGCCTGGTAAAGATGCCACCAAGGCTTTGCGAGCACGGGGGCCGTCTGGCATCTGAGTCACACCTGAAACTGGGGTGCTGTCCCAGTGTCTGGGCTTGCCAAAGGATCGACCTTTCACAGAAGTTGCAGGAGGGACACTTTAGCCTGCTTTCAGGATGTGCGGGCCATGGAGGAGCTGAGGTTTTGTCCCACAAAGGGAAACTGGCCCTCACCTGGACACCTCCAGAGTGGAGGAGAGGGCCCACCTTCCACTAGGGGCTTCCCTAGCTCTCCTGAGCCAGAGACCTAATTGATCCTCTAGACTAGTGATTCTCAACCTTCTAAGGCAGTTCCTCATGTTGTAGTGACCCCGAACCACAAAATTATTTTTTGTGACTACTTCATTACTGTAACCTTGCCACTGTTATGAGTCATAATATAAAAATCTGTGTTTTCCTGATAGTTTTAGGTGACCCCTGTGAAAGGGTTGTTTGACCCCCAGAGGGGTCATGACCTACAGCTTTAGATCCAGAACAGCACAACTGTAGTGAACTCAAAATAAACTTGCTGCAGGAAGGTCGGAGCCTCCTCAGCTAAAATTAACCAGAACAGAGAAACAGGGGACCTGGGGGCCACTCATCCCACTCAGGGATAATACCTCAGAAGAGGTGGCAGTGGCTCAGAGGTTGACCAGCCAGCCCACAGCAACTCAGCCAGGGGCAGCTGAGCTCAGGCTCCATCCTAAGAAGTCTGTCCCACTCCACAGTCCCAGATAGCACCTGTTCTCCTGGGAAAGTAGTGAGAGAAGCCCTTTGCCTCCAAGTAAGATCATGACTGAAATGGCAGGGTTATATAAGAATGAGAAGCTGAGGGAAGGGAAGCCCATGAACTGGAGAAGCTTAGGATGGGGGCTGGGCAAGAAGAGCGGAGATGAGCCAGGACACTAGCATGGGCTGTGTGGCAGGTACCTGTGATGCTGAGAGAGCCTTGGGGGCAAGCATGGGCTTTGGAATACCGTTTCCTTTGGACCTGACATGCAGGTTCTCATGTGCATGCCTGTGGAGGACAAAGGTCAGTCTCACGTGTCTTTCCTCAGGAGCCATCCACCTTGCTTTGTGGGATAGGCCTCTCACTGGCAGGAGCTCACTAAGTAGACTAGGCTAGTTGGCCAGTGAGCCCCAGGGGTTAGCCTGTCTCGGTCTCACAGGAATTACAAGTGTGCACTCCCATGACCAGCTTTTTTCCACACACATTTGGGGCATTGAACTCAAGTCTTCATGTTCCTGTGGCAAGCACTTTACCAAGTTGGGCAATCTCTTCTTAGAATTGGGAACAAAACTCCCATGGAAGGGGTTACAGAGACAAAGTTTGGAGCTGAGACGAAAGGATGGACCATCCAAAAACTGCCCCACCCAGGGATCCATCCCATAATCAGCCACCAAACGCAGACACTATTGCATATACCAGCAAGATTTTGCTGAAAGGACCCTGATATAGCTGTCTCC
>NC_034596.1:22899581-22900907 GCF_900095145.1 Mus pahari
GTGTGTGTGTGAATCAGTGAGTTGAGTGTGTGTGTGTATGTGTGTGTGTGTGTGTGTGTGTGTGACTGAATGTGAATACAGCCTGCAGAGACCAGATTTGTTGGGTCCCCTGGAGCTGGAGGTACTGGTCCTTGTGAGTCACCTAGCATTGATTCTGGGAACCAAACTCAGGTCCTTTGTAAGAACAGTAAAGGCCATAACCACAGAGCCATCCCTCTAGCATGAAATCATTCCTATTTTAATTGAATTTACTAACACAGCTTTAGACGTACCAGTTTAGAAGAGAGAGGTGCCTGTGCTCATGGGAAAAAAGAGGATATGGAGGTAAAGGAGTTGAGTCAGTGACATTGAAGGACAGTTGGTAGTCAAGGCAACAAACTGGCAATGACCAGAACAGTCTGATNCCTTAGATACCCAAGTGGCTCAATTCTAATGTGCAGATTCATGTCACTAAGTAGATGTTGCTTCCTAGAAAGGAAAATGGACCACTGGATGCTAAATGTGGGNCCATATGACATATATTTCCCACCAGGAATCCATATGTTGACATTTTGTATCACATGAGTCAGGGGCTCCATCTTGTCAAGTTAACAGATCAGTATCTCAGGCTGCAAGCCTGATGTGCAAGGCTCTGCTGATAAAAACCCTTTAGGATTCAGTGAGCTGGGCCCNATGCCAGCCTGTCCACTCCTGACTGACAACCAGTCCTCCCTGGCCTGCCTTGATGGCCATTAGCCCAATGCTCCTCTCTGCTGAAGAAAGCCTTAAGAATGCATAGTAGTCTGGTGCACTACTGCCGCAATAACCAATCCTTGAGACTGAGCAATTGTCTTAGGATTACTATTGCTGNGATGAACCACCATGACCAAAGCTACCTGGGGAGGAAAGGGTTTATTTGGCTTACACTTCCACATTGTAATGCATCACTGAATGAATCCAGGACAGGAACTTAAATAGGGCAGGGACCTGGAGGCAGGAGCTGATGCAGAGTTCATGGAGGGGTGCTGTTTACTGACTTGCTCCACATGGCTTGCTCAGCCTACTTTTGTATAGAACCCAGGACTGCCCATGATGGACTGGGCCGTCACCAATCTGTAATTAAAATTCTACAGCTGGACTAGCATGCCAATAAAGAGTGAGCAGAAACTTAATTGGCTCACAGCTGTGGAACCTAGGATTTCAGGGACCACATCTGGTGAGAGCCTTTTTGATGTAACATCCCATGTAGTAGAGGAGTAAGATAGGCATAGACACACTTACATAGGCACATACAAGATGAGGAGGGGCAAATAAGGTGAAAAACAAACTCTTATGATACCTAATCCA
>NC_034596.1:22909936-22911075 GCF_900095145.1 Mus pahari
TTCTTCTTCTTCTTCTTCTTCTTCTTCTTTTTGGTTTTTCGAGACAGGGTTTCTCTGTGTAGCCTTGGCCGTCCTGGAACTCACTCTGTAGACCAGGCTAGCCTCGAACTCAGAAATCCACCTGCCTCTGCCTCCCGAGTGCTGGGATTAAAGACATGTGCCACCATGCCCGGCGCTGTGGATACTTCCATAAACTTTATTTCTTTCATACCTGTAATATCACAGGTATGAAAGAAATAAAATTTATGGAAGTATAAACTCTTATGTATAACTCTACAGTTTATATCAAGTTTTATATTTATTCTTTTTCCAAGGATATGGTATCTTTGAAATATACAAAGATATATATTCAGTAATTGGGAAACTGTAAACTTTCTGACTTAACCTTCCAGTTTGTTAACTCATGGGTGGTATTTCTGAGATCATCAGCACACCTGCTCTGCCTCTTTAGAAAGACATTGTTTTATCTGAGCATTTACTGTTTATTCTCTGCTCTCATTTTCATTAAACTTCCTATTACTTTTTCGCTTGGCATTTATTTAGCTCCATTGTTGAACTCAAATACATGTATTTATAAAATTGGATATTTGTGTACTTATGCTTACCTACAGTAAGAATCTAAGTGGGCAGCTACTTGGAAATATTATGAAAACGGAACTCACCTATCATGGCCACTCCTGAAAGACTAAGAGGATTATGACTACTGTGGAGCTATGGACAAATCATTCCCCCTGACAACATACACGTTGTTTATCTGTTTACTCCACTTTATTTTATGTTGTTTTACTTTATTTAATTTTTTTATGCCATGCTGGAGATGGAAACTAGGGCCTCCTACATTCAAGTGTACTCACAAAAAAAATGGTTCCTAAAACATTATCTACAAGGTAAGTTCTCTCAGTCAAATTTTTGTTTGTTTGTTTTTCTACACAGGGTTTCTCTGTGGAGCCCTGGTTGTCTTGGAACTCTCTTCATAGACCAGGCTGGCCTGGAACTCAGAGAATGGCCTGTTCTCCTTGCCTCCCGAGAACTGGGTTTAAAGGTATGTGTCACCAACATTACCGGTTCCCTCAATCATCTTTTTCATTCTTTCTTTCTTTCTTTCTTTCTTTCTTTCTTTCTTTCTTTCTTTCTTTTTT
>NC_034596.1:22912344-22913355 GCF_900095145.1 Mus pahari
CTGTGAGAGAAATCATTTTCTCCCATTCTCACTGAAGAATATCAACAGCAGGAAGAGATCAGAAATTTAACCATGCTACAGTNTTCTCTAAGGCTTGTCATGTAGGCCCAGTCCCTCAGAGGTCCACAGTCTCTCCAGGATCTTCCTGTCACCGGCCAATCGCTTTCTGGTCTTCTTGTTCCCCTTTCTCCCTGGTACGGGCCTGATTATTTGTTACATTCCTCTCAACTACCCTCCCACCCTCTGCACGCCGCCACCAAAAAAAAAAAAAAAAATCACAGTCCTGCCTCGGTTTCCCAAGTGTTAGGACACCAGGCTTGTTTGTCCACACCTGTTCTGCCAGACTTTGAAAAACAAATATTAAGAATTGGTGGTAGCTACTAAAGGGAGTGGATGCGTGCAGTCTGACTCAGTGATTCCATTCCTGGGTTTAAAGCCAACTGCCAAGAGAGGGTGAAGACAATGCCAAGAGCAGCCCCAGCTTCCCAACATGGGAGGACAGATGAACACTCTCACAGAATGGAATGCTCTGAGACAATGAAAGTAAACAAGCTACCAGGTAATATGATGTCCACAAACACGAAGGTGACTCACAGAGGCCAAGCAAAAACCATCTACATACAATCATAGTTGCATAAAACTCACAACTAGGTAAAACAAGTTTCTAAGCGGCAGAAGCCAGGGTTCAGGGTTACCCTTTGGAGAGGGTAAGCCTCTCTTACAGCAGCCTCTTTCTTAGCACAAATAGTTATTCATGTGAATAGGTTCTACTTTGAAAAAAATTAACAAGTTGTATACTTACAACCTACAGGAGATCTTGACCACATTATACAGACTTCGATTTTTAATATGAACCCAGTTTAAGGACTAAAGATAAGGGACTGGGGACATAGCACAGCTGGCAATGTGTGCCTCGTGTGCTGGCTAGTTTTACTGTCAACTTGACCCAACCTAAAGTCACCTGGGAGGAAGGAACCTCAGCTGAGCAATTGCCTAAATCAAACACAGCCT
>NC_034596.1:22916334-22917546 GCF_900095145.1 Mus pahari
TATGGATGGAGAAATTGAGGCATAAAGTAATGAAAGAACTTTCTCAGAGGCACACAGCCCAATGGTGGCAACAATCATTTACGCCCAGTATCTATGGAATAACTTATTTTAAATCCACATACANGGGATCATGTAGATCTGTGCTTCCAAGCCTGGCTTATTTATTAACTATAAGACTCTCCAGGGCCATTCAAGCTAGATTCTGTTAATTGGATCCATAGCTGGATATTATTCTATTGTGAATACCCGATGTCTTTCTTTTGTCCAATCTCCAGTGGACAGACTAATTAGACTGTATCCATACTTTGGCCATTATGAGTAGTATTGCAATGACCATGAAAAGGGAAGATGTCCTCTAACACACTGGCATGATTCCCTTTGGAAATATGCCCAGGAGTGGGGTTGTAAACCATGTAAGAGTTCAATTTTTAGTCCCCTGAGGATTGGCCAATGGTATTCTTGCTTTGTGTTCCAGACTCAGTTCAACATTACAGTTCTGGGATTATATGTCTTAAACTTAGAGGCTCCTAGCCTTGGTGCCTTAAATAGTTTACAACCCTATTAATATTGTGTATTATTACTGAGAGCTATTTGCAATGAACTTTCTTTCCATTCTTCTTGTTCAGCTTTGTTTGCAACCCTACAGGGTCAGCATTGTGGTGGACCTGAGCTTGGACAGATGGAGTGGGTANCTTTGCTGGAGACAAACACAAGAGTGATGGCACAGAGGCCTTGTCCTTGAGAGCCTCCTACACATATAGGATATCTTTGTTCATTCTGGAGGATCCTCTTCTAGGACTAGGGGTTGGACTTCACAAAAAGTTTCCCTAGGTCTTTGCATACAACCAAGATTTACAAATGTTTAGGAGCTCAACTGTGATGCTGGATAATAGAAAGAGTGGACAGTCCGCTCCCTGAACTATCCCAGATGACCTTCCCAGCATTGGGCAAACTCTTACACTGTCACTATTCCATGCAATAGGCATGTGGGTTCCCTCCTGGGTCTCTAGGGTCCCCTCTAAGGAGTGGCAATCACATCTAAGTGTCTTTTTGTTTCTTGGAGTCCACTTAGTTAGTAAAAGCAGGGACTGGCAGACTCAACTNTCTACTCTGTTCTGGACACATGCTGCTTTTATGGATAAGGACCTTGCCTGGGGCTCTTGAGCTGTCTCCAGTATGTCTCTCTGGTCTATAATTTTCTGTCTTTAATAA
>NC_034596.1:22925323-22927006 GCF_900095145.1 Mus pahari
CCAGACTTCTGAGGATATAATATCTTCTACCCCCTAGTCCTTCTCTCGTTTGCTGTCTAGTCTCATTTCTTAGCTGTCCTCATTTCCCCTATAGATTTAAGTACTCCACACATGGTCCAGAATGGCTTGCCAGTGCACTTTCCCATTCCTAATCTGCTGTTCAGTATCACCTCTTGTAGACATGTTCAGTGTGACCCAGATATTGATTTTCACCCTACATCTGCACTGACAGCCATCTAGGGGATGGGCGCCACCTTTACCCAAGGGTACCATTTTTGGTCCTGTTTTTTTTTTCTTTCTTACCTCTGCATCTACTCCAATGCTGGCGCCACCTCAAGAATAGATTCATCAGGGTTTGAAGCAATGGTTCAGTAGTTTATGCCTGTGACTCTTCCAGAGGCTCCAAATTCGGTTGCCAGCATCCATGATTGGTGTGTGTGTGTGTGTGTGTGTGTGTGTGTGTCTGTGTCTGGTCTGGGTGTGTTTGACAACTGTCTGTAACTCCAGCTCCAAGGGATCTAATACACTCAACTAGCACAAAATATGAATTTGTGTGACGTTTGCCTTGTAGAAAGGTAGTCCCTGCCTAACTGAATATCCCAACTGATCCCAAGGGTCTGAGGAGGGGTTGGAAGGTGTCTGAAGTTCTGCTTCCTTGTTCCTTTCTGGCTCTAGGTCAAAACCTGGAGAAAGTTGCTAACTGCACATACAGGCTCAGAGTGGGTTCGATCTAGGGGAGCTGTGACCAGTTGCACGGCACGGTTGATGCATGGTGAGTTCCTTCTCCCTCCCTTCCTTGCTGAGAACCCGTGATGGGGGACAAGAACAGAGAACTTCAGCAGACAAACAACGAGGTTGACTGTAAATCCTGCAGCTCGGTCTTGCCCGTCCCTCTAATCCCACAAGGCTGCCTCTTCCCCACTGACCTCAGGCCCCAATGGTTTCTTCAGTTTTTCAAACACTCCACCTGGGTTGTGCCTCTTTATCTCTCTGTTTATTTCTCCCCTCCCTCTTCTCCTCCTCTCTTTCTTTCCTGCTCCTTATTGCTTTTCATGTCATTTATTTTTATTTTTATTGTTACTCCTTAGTGTTTTACTATGAAATCAGGCTGGCCTCAAGTTTGCTATCTGTAGCTCAGGCTGGCCCCAAACTTGTAATTTTTCTGCTTTAGCTTTCCATGTGTTAGATTGTATGTATGTACCACTATGCTTGGTTTCCCCTTATTCTTTGTGTGTATGTTTATGTGTGTGGGGGTGTATGCTTGTATATGTGGGAGTGTGTGTGTGTATGAATGTTGAGTTTTTTTCTCTCTTGCTCTCTACCTTATTTTTGCCAGACAGGGCCTTTCACTGAACCCAGAGTTCCCCATTCAGACTAGACTGGCTGGTCAGAAAGCTCTAGGTTCCATTCATTTTTGTACCTCCAGTGCTGGATGAAGTGTGTGCTGCCATGCCTGGTTGCTTGGGGCCTAAGCTGCACGCTTACATAGCAAGCACTTTACCCACAGAGCTATCTCTCCAGCCCTTCTCCTTTATGAGGAGGCTCTCATACCATCCCCATCTCTGCTCAATGGGCCCATCTTTAGAATTGTATTACTGACTGCTGTGTAAACCGCTCTCATGCCCTGCTCCCCGTCATCCTAAGGACACATCCTGCTACATGGTCACAGCATTTACATTCATC
>NC_034596.1:22948014-22948970 GCF_900095145.1 Mus pahari
AGAGCTTGGGGAAGTGAAGGCAAGTCAATGTGGGTGCTCAGCTGAGCCCCTGTCTGCGAGCAGTTGGTTCTGAATTGCTTCTAAAATGTGCTTTGGTACTTTTTACTTAGAGTAAAGGACAGTTCTACTGCTGAGATTTGCCCGATGAGTGGTAGCTACCCTCCAGGACTAAGATGAGATTCTGAGTCTGTGTGACTCCCATTTGCTAGAGACTTGGGAGATGGTCCAGCATTTCCTTGTTTGGTAAGATCCTCATAAGTCTGTATGCAGAGNTCAGTGATCCAGGACTAAGAAACCCAGGTCAAGATGAAAGGAGAGCAAAGGAGAGGCCTCAGAGCCGCACACAGAACACTGACCTGTCTGGGAATAGGAGCCGCATGCTTGTCATGAAAACAAACTATGTGCTCTATGGCTTTATGGTAGCTCTTAAAAGGAAAAAAGGAATTATTTAGAGTAGTAAGAACATGGTGCTTGTTGTCTCTGGTTGTCTTTTTGCACTGGGATGCTGCCTACTATGTAGAAAACAGGAATGAAAAACTGGGGTTCTCTATGACACTTTAATCCTAGGCTAACTGAAAACTTATGGACAAAAGTTTTTTTGGTATGAGAAAACTCCTGGTGGACAGTATCACATTAAATCCTGATGAATAAGAAATGAAATCCGAAGCCCATTGGTAAATCACATCATTTCTGTCACACCAGTATAGAAATACTCTTTTTTTGAAAGGGAGAAATAAAAATACATTTTAAATTAGAAATGGATTTGGGGTGTCGCTTATAAACAAGTTGCCGAGCAGTTCCGGACCACAGATTCCACCCTCAGAATGTATGTACCTCAGTAATTCTCCAAATATGGCTTTAGAACTTTAGATCTTTTCCAAGTAGAGAGGCCAGTATCTGCATCCTAACCTATGACTTCTGAGCTATTTGGATAACTATTGATTCTAGAACAAGCA
>NC_034596.1:22970533-22978056 GCF_900095145.1 Mus pahari
TCCAGCAAATATCCCATCCCATAGCTCCATGTGTAGCATCTGGGGTTTGTCTTCTGGGCTTCAAGGAACCTTGGTAGCCCAGTCTTTCAGCTTTGTAAGACATCTAAGGCTTCAGCTTCACTATCATCATTGGCCTCTTAGAGCCTCGTTGCATGAACCCTGATCTTGCTACACAGTGCCAGCCTCAGCTGCTCTCCATGAGCCCCTCAATCTTGCATATTTCATGCCTTCAAACCTAGTATCATAGGCAGGACGGTGGTGGTGGTGCGTGCCTTTGATCCCAGCACTTAGGAAGCAGAAGCAGGTGGTATTTCTCGGTTTGAGGTCAACCTGGACTACATAATGAGTCCCAGAACAACCAGAACTGCACAGAAATACCCTATCTCAAAAAGAAAAGAACGGAAGAAAAATCTAGTACTTCCTGGAACTGAAATTACAGATGATTATAAGCTGCCATGTGGGTGCTGGGATCTGCAAGAGCAGCCAGTGCTCTTAACCACAGAGCTGTCTCCAGTGCTGAGCCTTTTCCTTTAATATAGTTTCATTACGTTTATTTGGGGGTTGGTCAGAGGGCAAATTGCAAGAGTTAGTTCTCTCCTTTTTCTTATTGAGAATAGGATCATGCTGAACTTAATCAGACTTGGTGGCAAGTTCCTTTACCCTCTGACACATCTCTCTGGCCCTCTTGGAGAGCTTTTGAAAATAAGCAATCTTTTAGGAATGATTTAGATTTATAGGAAAAACCATAATCCTAAAAACAGTCCAAAGAATACCCATATTCTGACCTTTACTCAAATTCATCTATTGTTAACATTTTGTTCTTTTTGGAAGTACTGGTTGTCTCTGTCTACCTGTCTAGTCACATAATTCTACTTCTGACTCACTAAGGGAAGTTACAGCCCTGGTTTCTTGCCCCTAAGTACTTTAGTACACTTTTCTTAAGACTTAGAATATTCTGTTACATGCTGCAATTTACTTACAAATTTTTATTCTCTTTAGAACTGTGTCATATAGATGTGCCATAATTTAAGTAGTTTTCTGTTAATATAAGCTTTTTGTTTGGGGAGAAAAGGCTAAAGAAGTCAGCTAGCTAATAAAAAAAACCTAAAAGACATCTATACTTCTGCAGTAGGAAAATTGATAAAATATGTTAAGTTTGTATTGACTACATTANACAAATGTAGGAATGAATATAGACTGTAGCTACAAGGAACATGTGTGAANCTAAGAAACATGATGAGTTTAGAAAGCAAGATTCTGGGGAGTCTGTATAAAGGAACCCTATTTTGTTAGTATAAATTATTGGTGGTTCAAATTCAGGATACCAGGAGACTGCTTCCAGGAGACAGAGGGCTTGGTAGGAAAGGTGCTTACTGGGCACATCCCTAGTGATGTTGTCCTAGTTCCTGAGCACATAGTAGGTTCTTGGGTGTTCACTTTTCTATCTTATGCCTAATGTGCTAATATATGAAATGTATTCTTTTGTGTATCTCAGTGGTTTAAAGGCAGCTAGAGGTTGCTAAGTGGAATTTCTAAAAGAGAAGACTCAATGGCAGTTTGTGGTACAAGGCTGTTTCTATGTCTTACATCTCCAGCTGTGAGGCATAAATCCCATGTGAGTTGGGACTGTATTTTCTGACTCAGTCTCTAACTGTGTGCATAGACAGGCTCAGTTGTGTGGTTGATCAAATGATGAGAGATGAATATGAAACAAAATATATTTAAACACTACTTTTGGAAGAGTTCAAATTGATTTGCTCAAGTTTTTGTTTTTCCACACAAACCAGAAATTTCTAGACTGTTTCTGATGTAATCATTGTGTGATATACCAGAAGTTAAACCATTAAATAGTATTATTTGGTTTAAAAAAAGAATTCCATTAAGTTTGGTTAGGAAATAGCTTTGGGATATAGCCTCCGCTTATAAGCCAGGGTATTTAACAGTAAGAATCCTGTAGTGTCAGTATTGTTGTGAGATAGATCATCTTACAGGTAGTGTGTGCTCCTCACCAGCAGTGCTCAAAAAGGGCATCTCTGGGGGACGTTTATGTTGCTTTTGGGAGAGCCATACCTCACTGCCAAATNAAACTGGTGATTTCATGTGGATTACCTGTGATTTAGTTTGATCCTGACCTACTGCACCCCAGTACCCAGTGTGCTCAGCCCAAGGTTCTCCTCCCTGCACGAGCTGGGGAGAGACTAGAACCTTGCTTTGCACTTGATATGGGCAGGCATGAATCTGCTGCAAACAGTAGTCACTCCGCTCTTCCAGAGTCAGTCCCAAGAGGGGACCACCTGCTCTGCTGGACACCAGTTCTCAGTTTCTTATAGTATGAGGCTGTGACATTGGCATACAGGTCCAGCAACAGTCAGCACAGTCCAGAGGTTGTCCCCAAGTCACCAGCTCCTGCCATGGCAAGTCCTCCTTGGTCCTTAGCTCCCAATTTGAATTTGGTCACAGGGCTTAGATTTGCCTGTACAAATGTTTCTGAAAAGCTCTTGCCCACCCCTCTACCCTGCCCCAGGGTGGACCCAGGCAGTACTCATATATGTATCGCATTCGCCACCATGACCCGATGAACATAAGAAGTACCTTTTGTTACTACACAGTAAATGTGTAACCATTAAGATAATTCTAGCAGTANAAAATTGGCTGGTGAGCTCTTTTATAAATCATAATATATGTGCAATTCATTTTATCCTTTCTCTATAAAGAATATACATTACAGTGCTTTGCCTTTTATAGTGATAATGTTACTCCTTGTCAGTTTTCTTGGGACAAAAGTCTTGTAATAAATTTATATTCACAGGTGCATCCAGAGCCCACCAGTGTCTTCTTAGNTGAATTTTAGCTTCATAACAACAGTAGGCAGGGTGTGGCCTGCACCTCTTTAATAGCAGGAAGTCAGCTCTGACGGGGTATTGTAATCTGCTTTATCACAGGAGCCTGATGTTGGGTAACAGAAACTCCAGCTTGTCCTCACCTGTCCTAAAGCATTGCTTCATGAACGGAAATAAACTCACTGGAATATTTGTGAAATTCAATTAAAATGTTTTCCCAAGCACTGTTTTAAAATGCATGCTGGAACAATTTATTATAGCCTTGTGGTCTTTTATAAAACACATTAATTGAGTGATTTCTTCAGTTGTAATTAAGTGGATCTGTGCTACTCTAGAAGCCATGTGTCACATCTGTATCAGGTGGAGGAGTGGCCTAAACCCAGGCCTTTATTTCTCCAAGAGAAGGGAGATCTGGTTCCTTCGGACTTAATGGACGGACTGCTTCCCTTCACTGTGTGCTTTGCCTCAGCTCACAAAAGTGCATTCACTCCACTAGAGTATGTTGAAACTTTTCAATGGAAACGGCTTTTCACTAACAAAGGAAGCATTTTCTCCCCCTTCCCATGTCTTAGCTCTCNCCACAAAGTCTTGGCTTCTCCAGCAGCTGTACCTCCACCAGCAATGACAAAAGGTGCGATTGTGCTCAGAGATGGCCGTGAAGATAGTGTCACTGGAGTTTGTGTGGGCTCCTGGGGACTGTTTTTCTTCTCTGTTTTGTTCTATTTTTGTTATTTCAGAAGGTTTAGCACACCTTAAGAACACCAAGAATACTCCCCCCCCCCAAAGGCTTTAGAAATCCTTTTTAAATCTTTATCTGATGGGAACTGCTTCCTTCCATTAGATGTTCTACTAGCTCTTAGGGAGGAGCCTCTGCCCAAGGAAGAGCAGGTTTGAAGAAGTCCACCTAGCTGCAGGAGTGAAGTGGGGTCCTGAGAGTGGGAGTGGGTTGCTTTCTTGCAGGCAGGCCAAGAGAGTTTCAGTGTCTGACTTGAGGGCAGCAGACTGTGTGCATATTAAGCTTCGTTACCTCCCTTCATCTTCTTTTCCAAGTTGCGACTCCAGCCCCAAGCTGGCAGCCTTCAAGCTGTGTCTGTTTACTTAATTAACTTGAAGATAACATGTCTACTTCTCTCTTGGTTCATTTTTCACTTAAGGTTCTGGACAGTGGTGCTGATTCTGAAGCACCATTTGCTTCTAGCAAAAATCTTTCAGGTTTTCTGATAGTAGGCTGAACACCTAATCTCCTTTGGAGCACTCTGTCCATCCCACAGTCAAGCTGTCAGTGGAACCAAATCATTGGACCTAGCCACACTGGTCTCCACTAGATACAGTTCAGCTGATGGATGACCTACCTTTGGGGCCATGAATTGTTTCGTATATTTATAGACACCAGGTGGTGTACATTTCAGCCATAGTCCTTGGCAGTCATTCTAAAGCTTCCTCTCAAGATTCAGCCATCTTGTCATTGCTTACTAGACTCAGCAAGTGTGGATAAAGAAGCCACCAGAAAGTCCTTCTGAAATACAAACACACGTTCTGAATACTGATAAGCCACATTCTCTTCTTCCCTCCAAACAAGCAGAGAGAAAAGATGTAATGCCGGTTCAGCCGAACCCACTGAGTGGCACTCTGCCATGATGATTCATTTTGCCTTGGAGCAATCTTACACCCTTTGTGAAACTAGGTCTCTCTTGGTTGAGGGAAGAAAAAGACTTCTCCAGAGCTGTCAGTCACTGCATAAGCACCACCAAATGAAGGACTTAGTGGATCAAGTTTAATACACTTCGAGTGTCCAAACCTTCCGCTAAATCTGTTCACCATGCCACACAGTAAGTCACCTGTGTCCCTGGAGATTGCTTGTGCAATCTTGTTAGAGTAATAATCTGACAGCATGAAGTTCACCTGGGGGAGATGAAGGTAAGGGTGGTGATTACAGGTGTGCTCAGCCCCTCAGTCCCACTCCTCCCTTGGGAATCCCTACTGCTAGACAGCATAAGGAGCCAACTGATGGCTTCTGTTCCTGGCCTCCCACATCTTAAAACATCACTGGTATGTGTGTGTGTGTTTCTCAAACTTGGACAGTAAACCCAACTGAGGGTTTCTGCCATTCCAGAAGAAAAAAAGAACAGGAAGCCACTGGGCTTTGTTACTTTTGCTTCCTCCTGCCACTGGCATATGTGTTCTCTAGGGATCCATAGAGACTCCACAAATCCATTAGAGCATCTCAAGCTTTAAGATGCATGAGATAATGGCACACACCAGATGAGGCAGGGGGATTTCAAGATCTGAGCCAGCCTGGGCTACATAACAAGTTCTGGGACAACTTGCACTATTTAGTGAGAGGCACTGTCTCAAACAAAAAAAAAATAGCTACAGTAAGTTCTGGAGTCGTTCTTTAGCCTGTGTCTTCTCAGACCCAGACTAAAAAATCTGGCTATGAGATCTAAGCAGACGCCTCGGTAATAAGCATCTTGCTGGTGATTCTGGTAGAGGTGTTACTTTGCACAGAGCCTAGGAGGCTTATCTCTCTGTTTTATCCTTCCTTTGTATTCTACACTGAGCCATGTAGAGTTTGAGGCTAGTAGTTGAGAATCAGCAGGTAACCCAAGGGTCAGTGGGAAGCAAAATGCCTCTGCGCCTTACTAAACAAGAAAGCTCTGAATGATGGGCCCCCGAAGCTTCTGCTGTGTCAGTCCATCCCATGATCTGCTCATCAGTGAGAACATGCTACACACACCTGCACCTCGTGTGAGATCCTTCCCTTGGTTGTGTTGTGCAGGTGGTCTCACCTGGGTGTTCTCGGTGATTATGTGCTGGCTATCTGAGCCTTGTATCTTGTGGCTTTCAGAGGCTGCCTCCCCTTACTGGACTGAAGGCAGTGGGACCAAGGCAAAAGCGCCTCATGACCCTCCTCTAAACCGTGCTATGGAGCAGTGCCGGCCCCCAAACAGGTTTACCCACTGTCAGTGGGCCTGTGGGGTGTCCGTACTCAAGCTTTAGAGGTACTACCAAATCCTGTCTCATTGATGCCTCCTGTGGGACAGGAACGAGGGTCAGTGGTGACACAAGTCTTTATCCCATTTGAGGCACTGAAGGGAAACACTGCATCCTACTCTGGGCTCACTGAATAATAATCAGATGCACCGACCAGAGTCTGCAAGTACTCTTCTGGTCTCATGGGAAGAAAGACCCATATCTTGGTGTCACATAGCTAGCAATTGGTTTCATGTCTCTACTGAAGTATGCTTCCACTGCTAACNTAAGATCTGGGTAACTGTTGAGTGGTATACATTTTGTGTGGGAAGCAGGTGTGGCCGTGGCTGCGGCCTTGTGAGCCAAGACGGCACCCTGGTTCACTGCCAAGCCCCGTGATTCCCTGCTTGATTACCAAAAACCTGATTATGCGCACCTGAGTGATTACGTGTTGCCTCCCTAAAGTATAGCGTCATTCAGCATGATATTGAGTCACTGGCCTATCAACACCCACCCTGTCTGCATGTATGGCTTGTGTATAGAGCGTGCTGAATGCTGATTGGATGATGAGTGATGAGAGACGAGTGCAGAGGGTGGAAGGGGATAAATTGGGCGATCCCAGAATAAAGAGTGAGAGCTGAGGAGAAGCTGAGAAGCAGAGGGAAGAGAAGCTGAACTGCTGTAGAGAGCTAGGGTGAGCTGTAGAGAGAATAAAGGAAGCTGCAGCGTGAAGCTGTGGAAGCTGCTCAAACCCTGCCTTGGTGTATGTGTCATCTTTGCCCCACCTCTGCGGGACGGAGATCAGGGGCGTGCAGCAATTTTGTACATTTTTTTAAAAATTGTCATTACTGTTATAATCTAAGCAGTAAGTATTGTTAGCAGATAGCATGTGAGAGAGGGAGATGAGTTTCTCTGGGGCACAGGAGAACTGTCCAAGTAGAAAAAACAAGCTGTTGGTGTGAAAGCCCAGTGTTACAAACTTGGGTGTGCCCACGATGGCTATGAGGGAAGTCCTTCACATCTGAGTCATGACTTCTCGTTGTGTGCGTGTGCGTGTGTGGGTGTGGGTGTGCCCACAATGGCTGAGAGAGAAGCCCTTCACATCTGAGTCATGACTTCTCATTGTGTGTGTGTGTGTGTGTGTGTGTGTGTGTGTGTGTGTGTGCAGTGTCTCACTGGAGCCCTGACTGGAATGGAACTGTGTAGATGAGGCTGGCTCTGACCTCACAGAGATGGGCTTGTCTCTGTCTGCTAAGCATTGACATTGTTTGTACACATCACGCCTGACTTTTGTGGATATGTTGCAGTTGTCTTCAGTATAGCATTCTGTATTTCTGAAATTTATGATTGCATACTAGTTTTATAATCAAACTCAAATGTTGCTGAAATATAGTTATAATTTAAATATATAGCAATGATGGAAGACTGTTTTAAAAAAATGGCATGACATTGAATATCCTTTAGTCATCTTTAAAAACATTTTGGGTAATTCATGAATTTAAAAATTGGCTCTGTCTAAAAATAATATTACTCAAGAGTGCTAGCTCACACCTGTAATCCTAACACCTACCTTGGGAGGTAGAGGCAAGAGGATCAGAAGTTTGAAGCCAGCCTGGGATACATAGTGAAGGAAGGCCACCTTGAGCTGCAAAGCAAACCCCAAGGCCAAGGTAAATACGTAAATAGGAAATTTTAAAAGCAAAATCTAAA
>NC_034596.1:22979231-22979533 GCF_900095145.1 Mus pahari
GTTTCTTTAACCAAGGTAGAAGTTTTAAATGGTTAGCCCCCTAAAAGTGGAATGGCTAGAGTTGGAGGGGTAGCTCAATGAGAGAACATGTGCCCCCCTCAAAAAAAAGAGGAAGCAGTGGAGCACCTGCTTGGAAATGCTGGGCAGGCCTCATTCAAGGTCCGCAGGGAGGCCAGGCATCTTCCCACCCCACAGGGTTTGTACATTTCTTTTGAATCGTGTCTTTAGTTTCTTTCACAAAGCTGATCTACTAAGCAGTTCTGTGTGAAGCAGTTTGCTTAGCTGGTAGTGTCTTCACCTCC
>NC_034596.1:22982434-22983560 GCF_900095145.1 Mus pahari
GAGGACTGTGATGAGAGCCTTAGCCACCTCATGCAGAGCACATGTGTCAGGTAATCCTGGTGCAGACTATGACACGAGCCACTCCTGAATTTCATACTGGACTAGAAATACAAAAAGCCTAGGACTTTTATTGTCTGCCTGATAGTTTGGTTTGGTTTGTATTTTGTTTGTGGAGGGGGAATGTTGCTCAGGGTATGCCTGTGTAGCCTGCAAGCTCACAATATAGACCAGGCTGGCCTTGAACTCATGGAGCTCCCTCCACCTCCACCTCAGCCTCCGCCTCAGACTCCGCCTCAGCCTCCGCCTCCGCCTCTGCCTTCTCCTCTGCCTCCTCCTCTGCCTCCTGAGTGCTGAGACTATAGGTGTCAGTCACCATGCTCAGCCTTAGGGTGACTATTGCTGAGTTATCACAAACAACAGTATCCAGAGCCTCATGGCAAAAGGGAGCCCACGCCAGAGCTGGGTCACTATGAGTCCCCAGTGAAGTAGGGCCACCTGGACATACCCAGGGCAAAGATAGCAGAGGGAGTGGCTTGTGGGTACTTTCTCTCTACTCATTCTTTTAGTGATTGTCCTAGAGGCCACATGGGCAGCTCCTGCAGGTTGTATGTCTTATTCATATGCTTATGGAAAGCCTGCTGAGGACAGGATGCAGAGAGGGGAAGGGGAAGAAGCTGCATGGGGCCATGGGATAATGCCCTCAGGTGGCCCAGGTTAGGTGCTTCAGTGGGAAGGAAAACTAGAGAGCAGGTCCCTGGAGCATAAGTGGGGAAGAAGAGAAGAGGACACGGACTGAGGACCTGCTGTGCCGCATCCCTGACACCTTCATGAGGTCACATTTAATTATTTTCATGACATCTATGCCTTCTTTTTGACATCCATGCAAATCTGAGCATGTGAACGTCACTCACCAACAAAGAAGCACCCCTTTCTGCCCCAGCAGGGACAGAGAACAGAAATAGGGCCTCCTGGGAGCCAGCAAACTGATCATTCTGACTTAGGGTCCCTGTTCTCCTCACCATCCCTGTCCTGAACACTTCTCTAACTTGAAGTTTCTTCTAACTAGAGTCCAGACTAGAACCCTTCAGTTTCCTTCCACTCCCTCCCTTCCTCCCAGATAATGGCC
>NC_034596.1:22985243-23016877 GCF_900095145.1 Mus pahari
ATCTAAATGTAGTGTCTGTGGCTGCCAAGAGACTTGGGTGATGTCTGTGGTCAAGACCCACATGTTCTCTTGCTGTTGTTTCACGCTCGCTGCACACGAGCCAGACTAGACCAGGAACTTCCGCAACAGCGTGGTTTCTGTGGCTGGCTGTGCTGGCCCCTCTATGTGAAGTGCTCTTGNTTCATATCCCCACAGCCCTTCAGACTTAGCAAGTGCCTCTTTATTCTCCTGTGAGCAGTGTTCTGCCTGTTCTCCACACCCACTCACTACCCACCAGCTCCCCCTTCCAAAGCCTGCCACCATTGCTGCTGTCTAGACTCTACTGGATATTTAGCCCGTGGGATTATAAGTAATGGCCTAAGCACATGTGTCCTTGCTGGACTGCCTGTGTTTGTAAACTCTGACATGGTTATCTGGCAAACACTTTGTAAACAGACAGATAGTTACTATGTGTTGGATATAGAGCTTCATGCATGGCTTCATCAGCTCTCTTCCACTGAGCTATATCCTCAGCTTCTTTTTGCTTTATTTTATTTTTTAAGGTAAGAGCTCAGTAAATTGTCCAGGTTGGTGTGTGTCACTTTGTACTTGACTTAAGGTCCTCCTGCTTCAGCCTCCCAAGTAGGTGGCTTAGAATCTGGTTGCTACAGTTTCAGTTCATATTTGTTTTTTATCTGATATGGAAAAGCGTTGTTGGCCCAAGAATAACTCAGTGCAGTTTTGTGTCTATAAGAGTTCTTACATCCAGATGTAGTGCCGTTTGCAGGAGGATTTTTCTTCATTAGTTTTAGGAGTTTGAGTTTAATGTTCTCAGTTCATTTATGTTTTTCATAACATATATTTTCCATAACATATGAGAAGTTGAGCACTTCTTACTGTCCCATGCTTACAGGAACACATACATAGGGTTGAACTAGATGCTTCTCATGTTCCTTGAATGCTAGAGGTGATGTCAAGAGATTGGGGCTGAGAGAACCCGGAGTTGATTTACTGTTAGCTGTCCTCTGCCTTCACAGCTCTCCGGCGAGTTCACCCAGCCCCTCTGGCTGTGTGGCCTACAGGGCTATGCCATTTGGTTATATGGACCATTGGAAAAGATTTGTAATTAGACACTAATGAGGTCATTCTTATGAAGGATAATGGACAGTATCCTGTTTATACTGCCATGCCTTGGTCTGTTGTCTCTCTAGCCTGTGTCTCAAACACACTTCAGCTCCTCACTCAGTCCTCTTTTGTTCTCATGGGCAGAACCTCTGAATTAAGAGTAGGAAGACCAGACATAGGTCCTGAGGAGAATGGGACTCATGCACCATAGCACCACTCCACATGCTTATCAGTCACTTGCTTATCAACACAATGCCTAAGTGTGTTGGAGTACTACCCGGACTGGGCTGGGCGGACTGGGCTGGGCATGCTGGGTGTGAGATGTGGAAGGACAGGACGGTTGTGCAGCAGCTAGCAAAGTGTGTGATCTCTTCTCCGGGAGGCAGTAAAGCCTTCAAAGCTGAGGAGGAATGTGTAAAAAGACAGTTTCAGAACAGTCTTGTGAGCCACAACATTGTCGTACCTTACAGCAGAGAAAGACGGCGGATCTGCTCCTCTTCTCAGGAACCGTTATATAAATGTTCTGTTTAGGAATAAACTCAGATGTGAATGATGGGTGTTGTTTTGATGTGATGGATTCCACTACTGAACATGGATTTCATTTCTTTCAGACACGCCCCAGTTTGATTTCAGAAAATGGTACCAAGTTATGAAGAAAACTTTTGAAGAGAAAAGACGAAAATGGGAAGAAGCAAGGGCCAGGTATGTCCTCTGTCCTCTGTGCCCTGCTGTGTCCTCAGCTCCACATCTGTCAGTGTGTGCTTCGCAGCATGTGACCTTTTCTAGAAATGTTGGTCCTGTATATTCTAGTTAGTTTTTTCCCTGGGGTTGGGATTCCAGCTCAGGACCTCACACATCCTCCTCCAACCCCACTCCTTACTGTCTTATATCACTCCTAATTAAACACATTTGCTTTTAGATTTCCCCGTTTTTCTCTTTCTAACCTCTCTCTGCTCTAGGATCTAGCCTAGGTACCACGCTGTACTTGGCACTTGGGTTTGTGCAGTCTGTGTGAGCCTGGCCTGCGTGTGCACTATTCTCCCCCGTGTTTTTTTCTCAAACCCGGTCCTTTGCCGTGTGTGTCCCAGTATTGCAGAGATTATAAGTGTTCTCCTGTGCCATGTGTGATTGGAAGGTTGACCTCTGAGAAAACCAGAGGAGGACAGACAGTGGGCGTTGATCCCCATTACCCTCAGCGCTTGTTCCTGGAGCACAGCTCAGGGCTAGGGCCATGTCTGTGCAGCAGGAAGAGTGTTGCTTTAGGGACAGAAGTGTGATGTCTCAGTCCTCACAGACCCACTCTGTGACATCACCTGCTTACCCCAGCTTAAACTCAGTTCATTGATAAATTTCCAAGCATTATCTATTTAATAGGGAGCACCTCTCCACTGATCTCCAGCACAGATTCATTTCTATTAAAACTCTGAGTCCCACAGACAGAAGGAAAGCCACCATCTGTTTATGTAAATTTACACTGACCCTGATATCATCAAGTCATTTTATATCATTTGAGAAAAGGAAGTTTCTAAAGTTGTTTGAAATGGTAAGTCACTTTAGTTCCCTGCTGAGCAAATCAGGGATGGCTGGCCCTCATAGACTATTAAGAAACCATTTTCAAGTTTCAAGGTAAAGAATTTATTTTTCCCCTAAACTTCAGAGAAAATTGTTCAAAGGCAGATAAAGCACCATGAAGAAAACGTTCCTTGCAAAAGGAGGAGTGACAGGTTTTTGCTAGGCAGGCTCTGAGCACAGAGCGGTGGGGAGAATGCATTCTGACAGGTAGGTGGGCTCAGGTCAAGACAGTAGAGGACAGGGTGTGGAGTGTGCTCTGACAGCCCACTGATTCCCAGGGCCGACATGCTTCCTCTTCTTTGTTGGGTCCTCCTGTTCTGTAGATAGATGAGTAAGGCTTGTCCTGGGCACTTGGGGAGTCAGCCTCTTTCTGTGGTGTCAGCTGGGTGACTTTGCTGATCCTGAGGGCTGGGTGTTGCAGGGCCATGCTGTGCAGACTCCTTGACTTGCCCCAGCAGGTCACCACCTTACATTTCAGACACTCCCAGTTCATTGCCGCAGTGGAGAGTCAGTTGCATGTCTAAAAGTACTGACAGTAGCTACTTTAGGGGAGTGTTTAGCAGCAAAAGGGAGTTAGTGTATTTATAAAAATCCATTTTCCAGAGAGACATTAGACCTAGGGAAGAGGTTGTCTATAGGATCCTGTACCAAAGCCATCCTCTACACAGTGTTAATACACACAGGCAGTGGTGGCTGGCATATAACTGATGTCACTCACTGACACCTGATGTGTGGGCACAGCGTTCCTAGGCATGCTGAACACCTGCTTCTTGATATCATCTATGACAACCCATTTTCACATAAACTTTTATTTTCTGCCTTCCTTTCTAAAGGTTTTTTAATCTATCTATCTATCTATCTATCTATCTATCTATCTATCTATCTACCTATCCTATCTATCTATCTATCTGTCTATCTCCCTACCTATCTATCTAATCTTAGTTTATTTATTTATTTTACTTGGGATAGAACCCAAGCCTCCCTGTTATTCTAGGCATCATCTTTTGGGTTGTCAGATGCTCATTAACATATTTTCTGCAGTTAAGCATACTACGTTACTAGTAAAAATACTAGTAAAAACAATAGTATAAAAAACAGCTTAGTAGGCTGCCTCGATGGCTGACAGTTTATCACAGGGGTTGAGAAGAACCTGGATAAAAATTTAAAAGCACATGAAGAAAACCTCATTGCCGGGCTGGGGAAGATGGCACAGCTAGCAAGCATTAGAACATGAGTTCTAATCCCCAGCACCCATGTTAAAGCCAGATATAGTGATGGACATCTGGAATCCCAACACTGGGGAGACAGAGACAGGAGGATCCCTAGGGCTTGCTGGCTGCCCAGTCTAACCTAATCAGCAAGCTCTGGGTCCCCATGAGAGACCCTACCTCAAAAGCAAGGTGAAATGGCCCCTACGATTGACTTTTGGCCTGTACATGCACACACAAACACACACACACACACACACACACACCACGAGGAAGAGAGGGAAGAAAGATGAAAGATAAAAGAAAAGGCCTGCTGATCTTTTGGGTTAGCTAAAAATTTCTTTGATATAAAATTAAAAGCATGATCCATAAAAGAAAAATTGGTAAATTGGACTTTAGAAGTAAGGATTTCTCCTGGGCTTAGAGAAAGTAATTGGAAGCTGGACCCAAGTGCACACCTTTAATCCCAGCACCCGAGAGGCAGAGGTAGGTGAATCTCTATGGGTTCAAGGTCTGCATAGCGGACTCCAGGGCACCCGTTGCTCATCTTGAGGGAAAAGAAGAGAGAGAGAGAGAGAGAGAGAGAGAGAGAGAGAGAGAGAGAGAGAGAGAGAGAGAGCGAGCGCAGATCTACTGAATATCTGATGAATATCAGAAGGAGATATCTGATGAAAATTTTTATATATAAAATATAAAGATAAAAATAGGAAAACAAGTCAAGTTTTCAAATGAAAAAAGCTAAAGATGTGCAGGATACACAAGAGACGCCTACTGTAATTAGAAGGGCTCTACTTTCAGACTGTAGTCACTCCTGCTAAGTGTAGGGGTATGAAATGGTACAGCTACTTTGAAAAGTTCAAGGAGGGAACATCAATATGAACTAACCAGTACCCCCAGAGCTCCTTGGAACTACACCACCAATCAAAGAATACACATAGTGGAACTTGTGGCTCTAGCTATATATGTAGCAGAGGATGGCCTAGTCGGTCATCAATGGGAGGAGAGGCCCTTGGTCCTGTGAAGGTTATAGGGGAATACCAGGGCCAGGAAGTGGGAGTGGGTGGGTTGGGGACCAGGGCGGGGGAGGGGATAGGAGATTTTCAGAGGGAAAACTAGGAAAGGAGATAACATTTGAAATGTAAATAAAGAAAATGTCTAATAAAAACTTTTTAGGAAAAAAGAAAAAAGTTCAAGTAGAATAAAAATGTTTACTTCTGTAGAAATCCATATAGAAATGTTTGTAGTGACGTTTGCTAGTGATGAGATGAATAGCTGGCATATCCGTGCCATGCAGCCCACTGAGCAGCATAAAGCAAAGCCCTCTGACACAGCCAGCAGTGTGACTCCCTGCATCGTGTGTCTATTTATACAACATTCCCCAGTGGCCAAGCTTAGAGGATAAAGACCGTGGTTGCCCAAGATCAAGGGTGTGGAGGAGACTGACTACAAAGGGCCTGGCTTTTGGAACGATGGGACTGTTCTGTGTATTAGTCACAGTGCTGATTACACAGCTGTGTGTGAATGCTAATTGGAAGTGTCCAGAAAGAGGTTTCATTATATGTAAATTATACCTTAATTTTCTTTTCAGTCAGTGAAACAAACCATGTCAAAAGAGGGGAGCATCTAGATAGGGTCTAGCTAGAGTCCCTAGGCCTTTGTGGTGTGTCTGTTTGAGAACTTTGTGTACTGTGAAAAGCAGGCAAAGGAAGACAAACATCCGGAGAAGACTGCATTTCAGGAAGCTGTCCAAACAGTTGGAACACTGTAAACCTCAATCTCCAACGCATCTTCTTGGGGCGTGACCTGAGGATGGTAGTAATGCCTCCTCGATTGTGGTGGCCACTTGTTTAGATCTGCATTATCAGTGCACAAGAGACACCTGTCCAGAACTGTCACTCCCAAGGAAAGCTTAACAGTGGGCATCCCTGAGGACTTGACTAGACAGGACACTTATAAGAAAATAAATGATAATTTTTAAAAGTTATTTTAAATAAGGAATAATAATTAAAAATATAATTTAAAAAATTCACCACAGATCTAAATGACAACCTCGTTGATGTTTTAAGTGTGGTATAATTTACCTAAATTTAGTTTACACATAATTACAGGAAGACAGTCTTATATAATATTGACTCTATGTCTACTTCTGATGCTTAAAGAATTTTCTGTTCTTTTTTTTTTGTAAGATTACTTATCTTAATTTTATTGTTGTTTGAAATCATACCTTATTCAGAAAGTCAGTTTCTTTTTCTTTTTTTCTTTTCTTTATTTACATTTCAAGTGTTATCCCTTTTCCTGGTTTCCCCTCTGAGAGCCCCCTATCCCCTCCCCCTGCTTATATGAGGGTGTTCCCTCACCCACTCCCACTCCCCCTGCCTAGCAGTCCCCTACACTGGGGCATCTAGCCTTCAAAGAGAGAATTTTCTATTCTTAACATTTTAAATCACTGTAAAATTCAAAGTAAAAAATTAACATTTCCTATATAATCACAATTGTGCTAATTTGAATTTTTTTAATGTCTGAGGAAAAATCTCTGTTCTTAAATTGGTTGAAGTGATCATTTGTTAATAAATCTTGTTACTAAGTTGTATCTTTACATATATTTTTCTTAACTAACATTTAAATATTAGGGGAAATTACCAATTGTTGAGTTTTAAAGGTAAATAGAGATATTTGTTTCTGGCTTCCTACTCAGTGTCTTTTCTAGAAAGTTCTGGTTGACTCATGAGTACCTGAGAGCCAGGCCCTTTGCCTGACACTAGATGTGCCATATCTCAGTGATTGAACAGTTTGTCTAATATTATTTGGTGGTTGTTTCTCTTGTTAGGACAGAATCTCATGTAGGCCTGGCTGGCCTCAATTCACTGTATAGCTCAGGCTGCTGTTCAGCCTCTTGAGTACTGAGGATACAGGGCTGTACCACCACTCTCTGCAGCACATAGCAGCACAACAGTTTTGTTTTTTTTTTTTTTTTTAAGATATAGTCTCACCATGATATAGATATAGCTCCGGCTGGCCTGGCACTCGCCTCTGCATTCTGAGTACTGGGATAAAAGGCATGTGTCACCACCACTGCAAGCCTCACAAATACGATGTAACTTAGTCCTCAGAACAGCCCTGTAAGAGCAGGAAACAGGGCACAGATGCTAAATGTGTTTGTGGACCCATGTAATCATCTAGTCCATTATTAATGAATACTTAAGTTGAATGCCTACTGTGTGCCATCCCATCTATTATTAACAAGGAACCTAAAGAGGACAGGGACTCTACAAGAAGACCAACAGAATCAACTAACCTGGATCCTTGGGGGCTCCCAGAGACTGAGCCACCAACCAAAGAGCATACAAGGGCTAGACCTAGGCCCCCGACACATATGTAGCAGATGTGCACCTTGGTAGTCATGTGGGTCCCCCAACAACTGGAGTGGGCTTACCCTGACTCTATCGCCTGCCTGTGGACCCTGTGCCCCTAACTGGACCGGCCACCTTGTCTGGCCTCAGTGGGAGAGGATGTACTTGAGGTACCAAGATTGTTTGTACTGGGGGTGGGGAGAGGGTGTCCCTCTTCTCAGAGATGAAGAGAGAGAAGCTGGGGGAGGGACCGAGTGAGGTGGTGGGGCCTCGGAGGAGGGGCTGTGATCAGGATGCGAAGTGAATGAATAAATAAGTAAACTAATGAAAAGAAAAAATATATAGCTATAGTGGGTGTTGGGGAATGTAGACATGAATGGGAAGACCTTGACCACACATCTTATGAGAAGCATAGAGGCATTAAAATTATATAATTCTACGAAAACAAACAAAAAATCCCACTCAAGTTGAATGCCTACTGTGTGCCCTAGAGAGCATAAAGGAGACAGAGACAGTTCTAGGACCTTCATAGTCACTCGGGCTGCTGGACACATGCAGAAGTTGAGCTGCTCCTCTGACTCAGTGTCGTCTTCTGCACCGTGGTGTCTTTATTATTAATTTTTTAGTAGCCTGAATCAAGAAGGTGGATTTTTTTTTAACTGTGGTTTCTGGAAGGCTCCTATTGAAGTACAGGAGAATGGAAATGAACTTTGAAAACATCAAGTTATGTTGTCCCTCAGTGGCATCCTCTGCTGGGCAGTACTGATGGCTGCCTGGACCAGAAATGGTCACCAGTCAATCGTAGGAAACCAGATAGCACTTAGCCTTTGGCTGGGAGTGGGAGGGGGGTACCCTGTGGACCAGATCATCCCAGCACCCCCTCTGCAGTGAACATGCCTAACTGGCCTTCTCTCAGAAGATTCTTAGGTCTGTTTTGCTAGAATCTGGATCTTTCCTTCTTATTTTCAGCAGGAAGAGGGTGGTTTCCAGGCATTGGGTACCAGAGTGACAGGTACTCACCTTCTATTTTGTATGGGTTTCTAGAAACACCCATACACATAGGAGGCACAGCCCTTGGTTATGAGCGTTTGGGGCAAAGAGAAACAGCAATGAGAGTAAAGAGCAAAGGAGTGCCACACGGTGATGGCAGTCGACTCTGCTGTGTTCTGAATACAGATCCTAAAAGGTCCTTGACTCCTGGGAGGAGCACACCGCTGGTCTGCTGCTCTCTCTGGGTGTTTCCTTCTGGAACAGAAGCACTGAGGGAGTGTAGACAAGCACCCAGAGCTGCTGAGTTTCAGGTCCTCCCTCTGTCTCCGAGCTCTGGCACCGGCTTCTCATTCTGCTTCACTTCTGTTCCGCCTTGTACAGGTATACTTGGAAAACCAAAAGGCCACTCTACCGTTCACACATCGATAAGTCAGTCGTATATAAGAGAAGAGGTGAGTCTGATGGTTTCATTTCTGTGCCAGGTAGTAGCACCGTTGGCAGTACCAACCATCTCCACACGAAAAGCAAGGGCATGCACATACTTTCCACTCGGTGCGGATGCTCTCGATTATATCTCCTTCCAAAGGAGAAGTCACATAGAAGTCCTGGAAACTTGCCTGCTCCTTCATAGCAGAGCTCAATTTCCCTGCAAAACCAAGGTCCTCTGTTTCCGTGACTGTGAGAGCTCCGTCAGGAAGCCCTGAGATCGTCCTGTGCTCTTTTTAAATCATCATTAAGTAACTTCCTGAGCCCCTCATGCAGCTCCAGCCTCACCTAATGCTTCGACGTATGTTCCTGCAGTTAAGAAACGCGCTGTGTGTGAATGTGCACTCAGGAGGCTGAGGGAGGGAGGGAGGTGGCCCCGGAGTGTCCCCCCTAAAGCAACCCATTCCCGTGACTACAGGCTTTCCTTGTGCAGTAACATTTGTCTCTTCCCTCCATCTCCAGAAATGGTGGAGAATCTTCAGAAACAATTTAGTGCCCTGGTTGGTTCATCACCCGTGGTTGAAAAGCAGGCCCCTTCAAGTTTTCAGTTCAACTGGACTGAAGAAGGCACTGATAGCCCTTGTTTCCATGGACATAGCCTCCAGGGACTCCTGATAACGAAAGGCCAGTCCTTGAAAACCAAGAACTCCCTGTATTGGCTCAGTACCCAGAAGTTCTGCAAAAGGTACGCATGTTTTTAAAACTCCAAAAGCCTGAGGTGTGATGAAATCTCCAACTCAGCCTGAAGAGTTCCTTTCTCTTCCTTTTTGAGGTTATAATATAATTACACCATTTCCCATCTCCCTTTCTTCCCTCCAAACCCTTCCATCTACCTCTTGGTCTTTCAAATGCACTACCTTGTTTTCTTTTCCATGAATTGTTACATACACGCATGGGTATACATACATTTGTCATAATACTTAAATAAATACACCCTGCTCAGTCTGTACAATATTATCCGTATGACCATTCGCTGTTGAATAACTAGTTGCTCAAGCTTTTCCTCGGGGAAGTCTACTCTCCCCCATTCTCAGCATTCCTCAGTTGCCTATAGTTCTTTGTGTAGGGCTAAGGCCTCATGGGTTCCCCATCCACTTAGGCCTCTCTGTTGTCATTGTCCTTGTTCAGTTCTGGTTTAGGCAGCCATGTGTGTGAGGCATTATGTGTGTCGCTTCTGACATTAGAAGGAGATACAGTGTCACAGCAAAGTCCTGGTCCTCTGCTTCCTGCAATCCCTGTCCTCCTCCTCTGCTATGTGCCCTGAGCCTCAGGGGCTGGAGCGCCTGGGGGATGCATCCATTAGGACTGGGCTCCACACCTCTGCACTTTGATTGGTTGTGACTTTCTGTAATAGTCTCCATCTGTTGCAAAGAGAAATTTCCTTGATGATGATGATGATGAGGAAGAGGCGGAGGAGGAAGAGGAGGAGGAGGAGGAGGACTACACTTACCTGTGGGCATAAGGGCATATGTTTAAGTGTAATTAGGAATTATGCTTGTTTAGTGTAAGTGGTGACTGGGGGATTTTTCATTCCTACAAAAACAACAAACAAATAAACAAAACCACCAGGGCTGGAGAGATGGCTCAAGAGCACTTGTTGCTCTCACAGAGGACCCAGATTCTGTTCCTAGCACTCACTTGGTAGCTCATAACCATCTGTAACTCCAGCCCCAGGGGATCCAATGTTCTCTTCTGACTTCCATGGGCATCAGGTGTGCATGTGATACATATACATAAATGAAGGTAAAATAGTTATGAAATAAATATAAAATAATAAAATAAAATAAACGCAGGAATTTAGGGCCACACATATAACATGGATGACAGTGCTCCAAGTGTTTGGTGTTTACCTTTCTTTAAACTTGGCATGGGCTAGTTCAAGCATTTCAGAAATAGAGATTGATACAGTGGGTCCTCCCTGTTCACCATAGTGATCATGGACAATGTGAACAATTTTCTCTTTGTATAATTAAGGAGCTTCAGCAGAGTTCCCAAGTTTCCCTCTAACTCATAATTCTGTTTAAAGCTAGCTGTATCTACTGGTGAAGGGATCCAGGGGTGCAGTGCAGGGGGTGCCAGAGCTTCTGAATTACTATTTAAAGATAATGTGCCTTTTCCTCTTTCCATTCTAGCTATTGTAAACATGTGACAACTTACGAAGAATCAAATTTTTCTTTGAGTTACCAGTTTATACTAAACATCTTCTCCTTCTTACTGAGAATAAAGACATCTGCTCTCCATGAAGAAGTGAGCTTACTTGAAAAGAAACTTTTTGAAAAAAAATACAACGAATCAAAAAAGAGCTCAAGATCCAAGAAAGAAAGAAGACACTAAGAAGCCAGAGAGGGGCTTGCTTTGACAGGCACCCTTAGGACAAGGGCGTCTTAGTGCTGCATTCCAGGGAATTGTGTGAAGTCTACTGTTGAACAGTCATACACCTTGGCATGTGTCTTTATATGCATTGGAAGAAATGCTTTGAATTACTTTCATAAATATTTTTTCAGAAAATTAAAATAAGTAATACATAAGTAAATGACACCTGGAAACTTGTATTCATTGTATTTTAAAGTTAAACTTTGTTTTTACACTTTCTCTTTCCAAGATAGAAACTAGTTCAGGCTAGACCTGGGAATGTAGCTCAGGCTAAGCTGGAACTCACTATTGTAGCCCAGGCTGGCCTCAGTGCCTCTCCATCTTGAATCTAGGAGTATAAGCACGCACCAGTGTGATTGGCTTTGAATTTACTTTCTTTTTTTTTGTTTGTTTTTTTTGTTTTTGTTTTCAAGACAGGGTTTCTCTGTATAGCCCTGGCTGTCCTGGAACTCACTCTGTAGACCAGGCTGGCCTCGAACTCAGAAATCCACCTGCCTCTGCCTCCTGAGTGCTGGGATTAAAGGCGTGCGCCACCACGCCCAGCTTTGAATTTACTTTCTTATATTAGATTATTCCTTACTCTTTATAAACTTAATCCCAGATTGACCAAAAGTCTAAACAACATAATCATCCACTTACACATATGTGTAAGTATTCTAAGGAAACAGTATGGATGCCTCTATGACCCTGGGGTTGGGGAAAACCTTCTAAGTATATCTCAAACTAGAAGGCCGGGGAGAAGGAGAGCATCATCCCCGCACACACAGCAACCTGGGTGACACGCCGAGCGTGCTATGGGCAAAGGGACAGTTTATTTAACATAGCAAAGGTGCTGGCAGAACACTAGGCAAAGACTAAGGAAATCCAGAGGCCAAGCCGAAAGGACATGAAGTGCTGTCCCTCATAGGGGACTGGAGGGGGTTTTAGAGAAGCATAGCACCCGGGGAGGATATTGGGAAGCCGCCATTCCTACTCAGAGTCCATTTTCTCAATGCACACTGAGAGCTGTCATGTTCTGGTCAAGAGCTAGGCATCAGAGGTAAAGCACCAAGCAACCTGCCTGCTTTAAGGGTCATGTGATCTAGTTGGGAGCTGATAGAAAGTATGTCTTATGACAGGTAACGGGGTGGGGGGTGGGGTAACCGTGATAAGATGACATACTCTACAAAGCATGACAGAGGAGGGCCTTCCAGGGAGGTAATGTCTGAACAGATACCAACTAGCATGAAGTACAATAAAGGGAACGGGCTGGGTTCACAGGAAAGGTTATTCTGGAGTAAGAGTACAACCGACAGGACAGGAGAGGAGGCTATGTCATCCAACCCATGGTAAGAACTGGGGCTTCATCCTGTGTTTGTCACAAGAAGCTTTGGAGAAAATATCAACGAATGCCTGAGTAAATTTGTTTTGCATTTGCTCAGTTTCAGGTTTGGATTTGGCAATCAGTAATGAGTCCTGTCTTTTGTAAAGAACTGCTTTTTGGCATCTCTGAGGGGAATCCCATGGTCTCATTATAGTTAGTTAATATAGTTTACATTGACTGAATTTCAAATGTTAAATCAACCTTTCATTCCTAGGGTACCCCTCACTTGGCCCTAATCCAGCATCTGTTTTATACATTAAGTCTAATTTCTGGAAAATATGTTTTTAGATTTGCTTAAGACAACATTTTGATATGTAGCCCAAGGGAGCTACAACGCGGTCCTCTTGGGCTTCCTAAGGAAGCTGGACATTAGAGGCATAGCTAATAAGCTAACAGTTTGTTAGTGAGTCTCTGTTCCCTGTTCATAAGGGACATTCTGGAGTTTTCTTTTGTTTGGTCTTAGATTTCTTAAGATCTCATCATGTTTCCATCACTCAGAGAAGTGAGTTCAGCTTCCATCGATTGGGCTGTGACAGTCCTCAGCTCTGACCCAGTCAATAGGAGTGAGACCCAAAATGGCCACGTAGCCCGGACGGGAAGCACTGGGGCTCCTCACCTCACAGTCAAGTGCACTGACCCTTGGGCACAGGGGCTTGGGTCCGGAGCAGCACATATTGTCCCAACACCTAAGGAACCAATTCACTCAGCCTCAGAGATGTAAAGATTTCAAAGCTGATGATGCAAGCAAGCTACCATGCAAAAAAGACCCCGACTCTCCTGTGTTTTAATCTCACCAATGGATCCTGACCATTTCAGTTCACAAACACAACCATGTGCATTGAGACAACTCAGACGCTTCCTCTGCAGAATCCAGCATGCCGCTGTCTACTCTTAGTAACCTCTCCACCCTGAAATACATGTGTTCTTCTGTAGTTGGAAGCTTAAAAAAGAAAACCTTCCTACAGTGCTGGCTTTCATGCACAGGAACAGTGGGCATTCTCTGGGACTGCAGTGCTGGCTCAGGTGGGTGAAGAGCCTCACCCCCTCGAGGGGCAGCTTTTGAGGGCACACAACGAGCCAGCTTGCCATTGACACATAGTAGAGGAACCACTTCAAAAGCTGAAATGGAGGAGGAAAGGCCAGGACCCAGCCCCTGCCTCCTGGCAGCCAACAGATGGTGAGTTCACCTGTAGAATGTCTATAGTTCTTAGCCATACACTGCAGCCCCATTCACTGGCATGTATTCAACTGTGTAGACGCAGAAAGACACTAGGAAGGGGCTCTGCACCCAGATCTCCCAGAAGACTCTGAGCAGAGCTCCTAAGCATGGCTGCTGTAAAAGTTACATGAGGTACTTGAATGTTGTAGTAGTTAATAGTGGAGATGCTAATTCCAAGTAGCTGATGAGGTTGTTTAGTTTTGGGGTTGTTGGCTTGTTTAACTTATAATGCCTCTGAGTTCTTGAAAGCTGAGTAAACTCACACAATTCAGTCTCTTACAAAACACACTCAAGGAGTTCTTACTGTGTGTTCAATTGTTTGCTGCCCTTGTGGCGTGCCAGGCTGACCTGCTAACACCAGTGGCCAAGAAGACTCAGTAAATGAACAGCCTGTGTTTGGCTCACTGGCCATTTGCTCTTCTAGGGCATTTCCTTCTGGATCAATCAGTGCGTGCCTTATGAATCTTTGCAACGAACTGGGTGGCTCAGGACTACTCCCCAGGGACTTTAAAAACCAAATGGTCACTCATGTTATCACCACACAGTTGCTCACATTAACTACATTATGCAATTAAGTATCACATAAAGTGGAAAAGATAGTCAGTCTCTTAGTGTTAAAGCTCCCGGGATTGGGCTGGGGAGTTGGCTGGGTGGTGGGAGTGCCTGCTGCATAAATTCAAGAAGCTGAGTTGGGATCCCCAGCTTCCAGGGAAAAGCTTAGCCTGCATCACACAGCTGTGACCCTAATGCTAGACAGGTGGTTCCCCAGGGCTCACTGGCTTGCCTGGCTAAATACACCAGAGCAGAGGTTGGGGTGGGGGCAGGGAAGAGAGATTCCAAAATCCTAGGAAGAAAACTAAACCCAATGCTAAAAGCAACAGGAGAGTGGAAGATGTTTGTAGTTTTCTCTTCTTGGAAATTCACACCAGTGGGCTGGAGAGATGGCTTAGAAGTTAAGAGTACTAACTGACCTTCTAAAGGTCCTGAGTTCAATCCCCAGCAACCACATGACAGCTCACAACCATCTGTAATGGGATCTGATGCTCTTTTCTGGTGTGGGTTAAGGCAGTGACAGTGTATTTATATACATAAAGTAAATCTTAAATAAATAAATAAATAAATAAACAAATAAATAAATAAGAATTCCTGCCTGTTAGTAAGCTGCTTGACCCTGTGACCTACAGTATTGGTTGCCTCTTGGAATTCTGGGAACAAAACAGGATATATAGAAAGAGAGAGAGAGAGAGAGAGAGAGAGAGAATGGAAGGAAGGAAGGAAGGAAGGAAGGAAGGAAGGAAGGAAGGAAGGAAGGAAGGAAGGAAGAAAAAGAGAGAAATTCACATCAGAAGAAAAGTCTTTCTGGAAAGGTCTCTGTGGTTGGAGCAGTCTGTCCTCTCTTCCATGCCCAGTGTGGCTTGGTTCTAATGGCCCCTATCCTCTAGCTAATATGCTTCCCACAGTGCAGCCCTGAATCTGTGGAAGGGGACGCAGAGAAGAACTCTCCCCAGAGTCCTGGTCCTGCTGCTCACCCAGTAGGTAGGATAGAGTATGTCCCCTGCAATATCCTGTAGGCAGCCTCCTCCCCTGGTGCCTCACACTGTACCCTCATCCCTGACTTTGTCCCTGGGCCTTTCCTTGGCACCTGAACACTCCTGTCTTTGATTTACTCAGTACCTGCAGTACATCCTGCTTGGCGCATTTAGTGCTGTCTGCTTGTCTGTGTCTTCCTGGACAAGGTCATTTCACCTTAGAGAGCCCTGTAGCTGGTAGATGCTCCAACTATGTAATGACGAAAGGGGGCCCTTGCTAACTGCTCCTCACCCCCTCAGTCACTGCAGGGCCCTTGGCTTGTTTAATGAACAGACTCATCTGTGTCCTTCCAAGTACTGATTTGGAATCACTCAGTTCTTTTAAGATTAGATGGGGAAACTGGTATTGCTTTCGTGGCCATCAAATAGCTGTCTCCCACGTAGCGTTCCAAGGCCCCACTCGTGAGACTGCTCGGCCTTCTACCTATTCTGACATGGCACCACATTCTTTTATGCCTCTTAACTATGGTGACGCGGCTCCCTTTATTTTACGAGTGGAGCTATTGAGACACTGAGTCCATTGATCGCTTAGGATCAAACAGGAAGCCAAAGAACCAAGATCTGATCACAGGCAGCCTGGCTCCAGAGTCCCTGGGCTGCATTTACTCACTGCCTTTCTCATCTGGGGGTGGTGTGGATGAGAACACCGGCCTCTAGCTACAGAAATCCTCAGGCCCTCACCCACCTTCACCCCAAACCTGGTCTCCCTCAGAGGTGTCCCCTCCCTCCTACTTGAAGCTCTAACTCTAGCCTTCCCTGCCTGTGTCCAGTCTCCATCCTGCCCCAACACAGCCCCACAGTGTCACTGCCCAGCACAGATAGACACTCTACCACTCTTCAAGGGGGATTGCAAAACCTCCCGTCTCTTCAGGCACTTATCATACCTCAGCCAGCAATTTTCCAAAAATAGATTTACTAGCACTCTGGGGCTCCAGATCTTCTGATGGCTCCTTGCTGTCTAGAGGCCCAGTGGCTTGTCACTGGACCATGGCTCCTATACCACTTCCCTCTCCTGCCTCATGCGCTTGCTCAGCTCAGGCAAGCCGTGACATCTCATCGCCCTAGGCTCTTGCCAGGGCTAGAGTTGCTGTCAAGATTGTCCTCTCCCGGAAGAATACTTTTCCTCCCTGAAAACCCTGCCTAGATGTCATCTCCAGCCAACCTTCTCCACCTCAGCTCCTCGCGGAGAGCTCCTTGTTCTCAGAACACACGTGGCCAATGAATAAATGACATCTGTGCAGTATATGGCGCTCTAGACAGAGCAACTGGAGAGTGAGGGTCGGGTCAGCTGTGCACACATAAATTCAGTGTCACAAACCAGATAGGCCAGCTCAGCATGTTGTCCCCACGGCCCAGGAGACTCTGGGCCCAGGAGACTCTGGGCTAAGAAAATTAGAACTCCTAAGAGTCCAGGCAGCTTCAAAGGTGGGCACCAAGGACACACCACACATTTAAGTCAAAATGGACTCTACTGATTAAGAGTGTGGCTGCTCTTCCAGAGGACCTGGGTTCGATTCCTAGCACCCACATGACTGCTCACAACTATATGTAACTCCAGCTCTAGAGGACCAGACAGCCTCTTCTAGCCCCTGTGGGTACCAGGCATACAAGTGGTGTACAGACATACCTGCAAAACATCAGGACTGATAAAGTGACTAAATATTTTAAAAGAGGATTAAAGCATATCTAAGCTGAGCATTGCCGGGCGAGCTCCCTGACCCAAAGCAGTAACACAACATGTGCTCACACTTCAGTCGGACCAAGCACTGTCTGCTCCCAGAAAGCCTTCACAAAGTTCCTCAAACAGGCTTCTCCTCGATGATGTCTATTGCCAAATGTCCTACATCTCCCTCCCTCTCCAGTCTGTAATTCTCTATTCCAATTAGCATCAATAGATGTCACTCAGTATCCCAGACACTGGGCTGGGAGTCATGGTCCAGAGAGGACATATAAAATTGAAAGCAAAGATTTGTGATTTTCAAGCAAGGGAAATGGTCAGTGCAGGGCAATCACTGTGAGAACTGAGTCACTGACACATGAACTTTGAGCCATTTGAGCCATCTAATTCATTTGGCCCTTGCTTGTTCTCCACCTACAAAGCAAGGTTGTCCCCCCGTCCCTTGTACAAAGATGTATGTGATGATCCAACGATTTTAAATAGATATGTAGTTTTTGTTTTCATTAATTTATTTTCTCATATATTACTGCAGTTTCCCCTCCTCTCCTCCTCTCCACCCACTCCCTTCCCTCCCCTCCCCTCCCTCCCCTCCCCCTCCTCCCTCCCTATCCGCTCCTCCTCCTTTTCCCTTAAAAAAGGGCAGGCCTCCCAGGGACATCAATCAAACATGACACAGATAGGTATTTTGTATCTCTGACCACTAGTTATTACTAGGGCTACTACTTCAAGAAGTAAATGTGGCTGTGTGAACCAGCTAGCATGGTTTGGTCTCTCAGACCCCATCTGGGAGCTTTCTTCAAGTGCCACCACATCTGATGGGTACACCCATTTACTGTTAGTCACAGGTCAGAGGGCTTTCTGGAGGTTAAGGCCTGTGCTTCTGAGCCTAGGGCTTTCTGGTAGTTATGTTGCAACTGCTGAGCCCTTGCTGGGATGATCAATTGACAGCGAAGCCACAGCAAAAGAATGTGAGGTATCCTGGTTCTTGTAGTTGCCAGTAAGCTGGTGACGCCCTATCCCACGGAGCCACTTCTCCATTCACAAACAGGAGCACAGCTGACTGCTTGGGTGACTGGAGTCTGGATGAAATCCCGGGTACCTGACAAGACTCGCCAGGATTAGCAGACCCGGCAGTGGCAGGCAGGCTGGGGGGAGGGGGTGAGCCTCCAGCAGACCTGGCAGTGGCAGGCAGGTTGGGGGGAGGGGGAGAGCCTCCAGCAAGCACGCTCAGGACAACTGTCACATCTGAAAGTAGAGCAGACAGATGACAAAACTAGACGCCAGCCTTGAGTGAGTGGTCTCAGAGTTTGAGACTGCTTGGACAACCACAGAGCCAGATACTGTCACCAGAGAGCATCAGCTGCAGCTCTTCCGTGCTGAACATGTCCAGGCTGCTGTACGATGGGGGCCATGGGTTAATCTTGGAGTCTCAGGCAGAAACATCAAAACCTTAGAACATGTGTTGTTAGGGAGTGCACACCCCGAACTTCCTGGCTTTGAGACTCTGAAACTATCTCTCTACATCAACTTCTCCATCTATGAGAGATGGCCTCAAACTACCTCCAACAGCTTTAAGGATCAGAGTCTCTTGGGTGTGTCTGATTGGGGACACTTGATACTCCCCAGAGAGGACCAATGTCATTACCATCCTGAATAACAATGATCACTGATGTTAATATGCTTAACAGTTTAAAAAAGAATGAGATAAAGTGTTTGTCCTTGTTAAGTTCCTGTTAAGTGCCTGAAACTGTACGGGACATCTAACTTTTCTTCCTTTTTCGTTGTGAGGGTCTTATTATACTGCTCAGACTAGCACTGACCTGCTAAACCTCCTGCCTCAGCCTTTGATGTGATGGGAATATGGGCATACCCCACAATGTGCAGTTTGTGATATTTTTCTTTTGAAACTAGCAAAAGTCTTTAATAATAATAGTGATTGTGGCCTGGTTGCTCACAGAAGACTCAAAGGTTTAAGCAGCTTCCTACATCTCAGGCTGGAGAAGGTGAGGAGAGTCAAACTCCATTGCCTCCCACACCCTGTTCCCTGGAGTGGAAAGTCCTTTATCTCTAGCTGACAGAGGTCTGAGAAAGTGAGCTGGGTGGAGCAGGTAGAGATCTGGCACAGAGGCTCTGCCATTCTCATTGGGCCGCTTGAGATGTCCCTTCCTCACCAGCCTTTCCATCTGGCCTAAAATCACCGAAGGCAGTGAGCCCCACAAATGGCCGTCAGAGGCAATGGGTGGCATTACCAAGGACTAAGTCCATAGGTTCCCGCTCTTACAATGTTTGTATTGTTGGAGTGCAGAGAGTGTACTCGGGAGACTGAATGCCAGCCCTGGCACTTTTTGGGCAAGCTCTACTATTGTGCTACACTCCAGCCAGCACAGGATCTTTAGAGGAGATAGAAACAATCTTTAAATGCCCATGTGTCAGGCAATGTGAGATTTTTAAGTTTAACTGTATCTTTATTGATGTTTAAAGCAAGTGCATGGTAATGGGCTTCATTGTGACCTTTTCATACATTGTGTCATTTGGCTTCCCTTCAATGCCTGCTCCCCTCTACTGTCCCCTCTCCCTTCTGCTCTGATGTCACACTACCTCACACACAGCCTCCACTGTGGGGAATTCTCGAAATCCATCATTCCAGTTAACCCACAACACTCCAAACTACTTCCCTAACATTCCAAATGGTGACTGAGGACCATGAGGGGTGCAGCCTGCTAAAGACAAGGAGATGCTGACCTAGGATTTGAATCCTGGTCTCACATAGTCATGTGGAACTGAACTTATGAGAGTGCAGAGCAGCCTGAGCTGTGGTCTCTAATAAGGGACAGTGAACCGGGCCCCTGGGAGTCATTCTAGTGGCATAGCAAGTTGGCCTTTAAAGCCAGGGAAAGAGGCTAAAACACAACACATGCCCAGAGGACACAGTAATAAGAATACAGTGTGTTGGAAGCTTTCAACTAGGGTATCAATTAGGAAGCGTGTTGGGGGCAGATGGGAAAGGAACTGCAATGGCCAGGGAGCTTCTGGTCGCAGCAGCCGATCTTATAGCCCTGGGACACAGGGATGGGACACATGACCTGTCCAACAGTTTTCTTTTACTGAGGTCCAGAGAACAGAAACTGTGTTCTGAGCAAACTCCCTAGCCAGGAGGAACATCTGTGCCAAGACCCTCTCGATGTGCAGCCAACTGTGACACCGTGTTTTCAGACTTTGTTGTTACCACACAGTCTGCACTGAGTCAGGAGAGGTCCAATGGAGTCCCCTACTCTGACACCCATGCTTAGGACACAATCTTCTTTTCAAAACTGACTGGGTGTGGTGTGACATCTCCATAACCCCAGCTCTTGACGAGCCTATGACAGGAGAAACATGAGTTTAAGGGGTACACAATGAGACCCTGCCTAAAAAAAATCAAGCCACATTAGGGTAGTGGTGGTGCACGCTTTTGATCTCAGCACTGGGGAGGCAGAGCCAGGCAGATCTCTGTGAGTTCGAGGTCAGCCTGACCTACAAAGTGAGTTCCAAAAAACAAAAACAAAAACAAAAAACCCAAAAAAAAAAAACCTAAAAGGCAACAAGCACATCCCTACAAAATAAATAAATAGAAGGACGGCAGCTGGGTGTATTGCTACATGCCAGGACTCAGCTACTCAGAAGCCTGAGGGAGAAAGATTGAGACCAGTCAGGGCCATACAACCATCAGATTCTATCTCAGAAAAACAAAGCAGAAACCAGCAGCACTATCCCAGTCTTAAGTTTAAGAAGGCCCTCCAAAAAGATAAGCTCCACTCCTAACTAAAAACAGTAAGGTCTGTAAAGATCTAAGACACTCCACCTGTGGGCTGCTGTGAGCTAGATCAATGGCTGGAGGAGCTTGCCGCACAGGCCTGCAAACCTGAGTTCCATCCCTGGAACCCAAATAAAGGCAGAAGGAGAGAACTAACTTCATAATGTCGTCTGACCTCCATACGTGTACCTTAGCATCTGTGCTCGTGTACACACACACGCACACACACACACAAACATGTGCAGACATAAAAGAGTAAGAATGTTAATTTTAAAATTGCAACTCCAATTTTAGGAATCCATCCTATGACCATATTGGCCTAGCATGCAAACATGTACTCGGGAGGATGTTTATTGTGAATGTTTGTAATTGTGAAAAGCTCAGAGAAAACTCACTGCTCCCCACTAGCCTCTGACACATAACAAATCAAAGAAATACAGATTTCACTGCAATGACATGAAAATTGGAAAACGTAAGAAGTGATAAGTTGTCTTAGCAAAAACTCTATATGCTTGCAGTCACATAGAGAAATCTGGAAATATACACACAATAGTTACCATTCTCTCAGGGCATTGGGGATGGTGGGTGGAACAGCCTGTTTGAACGCTAGCTTAAATGTCTTTCTTCCCTTCCTTACATGTTTCTTAGTTTATTTATCTTGAACTGTGAGTATGTATTACTTTCTATGATTAGAAATAATGTTAACATATAATAAATAAGGGCCTTCAGGATGGCACAGTGGGTATGGGAGCTTGTCACTAAACCTGAGGACCTGAGTTCGATCCCTGGAGCCCCTATGATGGGAGGAAAGAACTGACTCCCACAAGTTGTCCTTTCATCGACACACACATGCTACAGCTCGTGCTCCCACATATACCCCCAATACCTACGTGTGAATCATTTATAATAAAAATAAAGGCATAGTGCTAACAGCTCACAGATGTGGACCTGAATTTCAGAGTACATTAGAAATAAACAAAATAAACCTCTCTCGAAGTTTACTTACAAGACCTAAATTTTTCAGTGTTTGTTTTGTTACAGGGTTTCCTACAGGAAACTACAGCCCAGGTTGGCCTGAGATTCTCTATATAGATAAGAGCAACTGCTTCTACCTCCCAAGTGCTGGAACTATACAACTGTACACCACCATACCTAAGACCTATTTTTTAAGTTACTATAGCTATGATCTAGTGCCAGTGGACTTTCCTGTTCTGTTTCTGATTTTATGGCTTAGCCTGTCTTCATTGGTCCTGTATATTTGGCACCTACCATGTGTCAGACACTGAACCCAAAGGACTAATGCTCCTGAATGTCCTCTATACTAGAGGGTCATTTAACTTAGCCCTACAGATGGGCCAAAGGGACGAGAATCCAGGGCCTTGGGGGTCTACAAAAAACTGTGCCATTTGATTACTGTCTCCAGGACATTTTTCATGTACACACCAGTGCTGGGGACTGACAGAACAATGCCTTCTCTGGGAAAGCTCACATAAGATCCCAGACATGGAAAACAGGGCATGGTAAACGTGCTGGAACTATGCTGTCAGCATTGTGGATGGCTCACTGGGCCAAGGCTTGGGAAGGCCAGATAGGGGAGTAGAAGTACTCCTGAGTCCGTGGTGTCTGAGCAAAGTGGTGTCGGGCCAACCTCCAGGGTAGCAGCTGACTTGGGAAGGGAAGGCTTTATTAGGAATGACATAGGATGGTGTTTTAGGAAGGGCCACCCTGGCAAGAGTATGGAGACATGTCTGTGTTGGTGTGCATCTGTGCTTACGTGTGTATACATACACATATAATTTTCTTAAATTTGAAACTATCAAGTAAAGAAAGAACAGGCCCCAGGCCCCAGAGTTGCCCCAGGGCTGAGCACAGAGGCTGGGAACAGCTCTGAGCATCCTGTCTGCGGTTGCTGACTGGGGCGCTAGCGCCTCAGGGAACTGAGAACACAGGGTGGGGAGGTGAGAGGCAGCTAGCACAGGACAAAGGCATGGTCAGCCCTTAGCAAGAACACACCTGTCTCCCTGGTCCATCATCTCTCAGTGGCCTCCCAGCTCACCTGACTGCCATCTCTCCTCTCCTGGCTCTTCTCCCTCTGAGCCTTTGATGTTGGAAGCTCCAGGACCCAGGGGCCATTACATCGGCTATGCTCCTCCCTGCCTTAGGGCTTCAGCCATCTCAAGGCTTTGAATTCTTCCCTCAGGATGATCTTGCCCAGAGGTCAATTTTTTGGTCCAGATCTCCCCCCTGAACTCCAGTCTAGTATCCATCTGCGTGACTCACTTACTCAGAAGGAAAATAAACTTTAAACTTAGCACATCCGAAACAGGACCCTTGCCCACTTATAAACTGCTATGTCTGCTGTCCCTCACCATCTCAGGGGACAGCAGTCACTCTATCCAACTGCTCAGCTGAAAACCCCTGGTCGTTCATAACAAAAATGACTTTTGTTGCTGTTGTCAAAGTTTCACTTTGGGCCTGGCCTGAAACTGGAGAGCCTCCTGCCTCAACTCCCGAGTCCTGCGATTGTCCGCACACCATCTATCAGACACACTCTTTAACCTGCCCTTTGGGTCTCAGAGAATCCTGTTAGTCTGAACACAAAGGCATCTAGAATTCAACCCCTTCTCAGTGTTCCACCACCCCAGGTCATGCTTTTGGCTACTATTTATCTTTTGCTTGTCTTTTTGAAATTGCCTCCTACCGATTCCCTACCATTCAGTGACCAGATTATTTGAAAACAGGAGTGAAGTCTGTCTATGCCCTACCCCAAGTCCTTCAAAGCTTCCTCACTTAAGGCCTTACAGAAACCTTCAGGGCGCTACAGTTTGCACCCGTGCCCAATTACTCTCCGGCCACACTGCTTTCCTAGCTCTGCAGTGGACACGCTGGTGTCCCCTCTATCCCAGTCTATAGCTGTGCCTTCACCCTTATGAAGTACGTTGGATGCCCACCCCTCACCATCTTCATCTTTAAGCCCAGAGAGCTCCACTCTACTTTCCCCATCCACCTGCAGAGATTGCCATCTCTCGGCACACCAAAGGATTCACCGATTCACCGCGACTCCAGAAGTAGGACACTGTAGGAAGCAGGAAATTTTGCCGGCTATATCTCTGCCTTGTCCTCTTTGTCTAGGTCCCTGTCTCTACTGTAGTAGGCCTAGGGCTGAGGTTAAAGAAACCGACCGTAGGAAAAAGATTAAAAAGGAGGGAAGGATATGGGAGGAAAAAGTGGAAGCCAATCTGGAGCTGGCCAAAAAGCAAGACCACACAGGTAGTAGGTAGGAGTTGAGGATGCTAAAGCCCAAATATAGCGCTGGGCAGATGAAGAGCCAAGCAAGTTCAGATGCCCTCAGGAGGCTGGTGGGGACCTCTGGAGCTTGAGGTGTCTTAGAGTGATGCTCTTGACACCTGATAGGTGCCCAATAAACAGGGACCGCCGGCCGGGGAAACATGGGTTATTAAGGGGCTGTGCAGATTTGCGACTGTCACACAGTGGGCACTAAGAGATGAACCAGAAGGAAACCTCCAAACCTGCACAACTGCAAAGAAATTCCCTAGGTACTTCCCAGGCAGAGGCCTTGGGGCCGGAGAACTGACCGCGAGAGAGAACTGGAAGGTGAAACGCGCCCACGCGGGTGTGCGCCGAAGCCTCTCGGCGCCGGCGGCACTACGGGCCGGCGCCACCAGGGCCAGCAGCGCGCAAGCTCCCCAGCGCCGCCGAGCACCGCCGAGCACCGCGTGGCCCCCGCCCTGCGGTCCGCCGCCAGGCTCCTCCCCAGAGCTCCATCTCACCAATCAGGAGGAGCTCCCCTCCTCCCAGTTCCAGAAGACCCGCCCTGGGCCGGCGCGCCGCCAGCCAATGGGAGGCCGAGCCCAGCGCCCAGTGTGCGCAGCCCGCGCCGAGCCGGCTCAGAGCGAGAAAAGCGAACCCAACCCGTCGGGGCCGCCGCTCCGGACCCACCGCCTGCCGCCGCGCGCCGCCGCCTCCTCCCCCCGGATCGGGTGTACTGTCCCAACCCGAAAGTCCAGTTCTGCGGCCCGGCAGCGGCGAGCGAGCGCGATGACACAGGAGTACGACAAGTGAGTGAGGCGCGGGCGCGAGTCCGGCCAGGGCCCGGGGGCCACCGCACCTGCCGCGGCCACGGCGCGGGTTCCCGGAGCTGCGAGGACAGGCTGGGTGGGGCGAGGCGCGGGGGGACACTCGGCCTGTCGTCTGAGGGCTCCCGGGCTCCCGGGCCCCGCGCTCATGGACCGGTGGGGACGGGTGGACCCTGGGCAGCCTGCTGTCACCTGCCGAGCTGCCAGAGCGAGAGATCTAGGGGAAGGTTGAAGTGTCCGCTGCCCGCGCGTTTTCTTCACTGCGGCTGCTGTGTGAGAAATCCGCTGTGGGTGTTCTTGGGCCCTTGCATCACTGACGGTAATTACAGAAGACTATTTTTTGCCGTTTGGGAATATCAAGAGGAAGAAACTGCACGCACGGTGGTAAAGCTAGAGACCACTCTCGAATCGGGATTGCTTTTTAGAGCTTGGGACATAAGAAAGTAGCGAGAAATATTCAGTGATGATGTAAGATGTGATCGGACGTTGGCAGGACTTGTGTGGGGGCAGTTCCCTATTTTACTCGCAACTTTCCTATAAATATGAAGATGTTCTGAAAGATCGAGTCTATCTTATCTCGGCTCAGTAAATCTGGAGTGAAGAATTGGTTTCATAGTTAACTTGTTAAGGGTGGATTTTTCTCATGCTTGTTTTCTATGGCGGTTAGCTGAGTGTGGAATCAGTAAGAGATTAATCTTGTCTTGTAGAAAATGAAGTTCAGTTAGTGCTCGGCTCTCCTTTTAGAATCCTGACCCATAACTCTGGAAGGTCTGAGGCTCATTTGAAAACACCCATGAACCTTCAGGGCGGGAGCAACAACTTGCTTGTCTTGAAGAAGTGGGCTGCAATTGTTCGTGTGTTTATTTCTCTACTTACTGACTAGGCAAAAGTCCCAGCGCCAGCCTCTTGGCCTTAGGCATACTTTGGAAATATAAAATGCCTTCAGGGTAATAGCAGACATAAAGCCACTTGGAAAATATTTATTTTCTGATGCTTGTACCACTGTTGCATGGGATGGGAGAAGGGAAGCTTGAAAAACTAGCATTACAACTGTTGAGCCAGCCAACTTCTGTCAGAGTCTTCTGGAAGTGGCTATTAGACTATTAATAATAGCTCAGCAGTACACCAGGGACTCTCACCACAGAACCGCCATATCTCTGTCGGCTTCAGGACCCAAAGGCTTGCAGGGAATGCTAGGTTGTATATTGCTTTCTTCAGATAAAACTTGAGATTTGTAAAAATAAGTCTTCCTGATTCTTTTTTTTCTTTCAAAATAATAAGCTGCTTCCAGATGTAAGCCCTTAGAATCATCTTTTTTTTTTTCTCCCCTTTTCAAAGATGTCCTTTTTTTCTTCTTCTTCTAAACCTATATCTGTTTTTGAAGGATTTGGGTGACTGCCAAGCCCTAACCTTTGTTGATTGCTGAGAAGATAATCAGACTTTCTCCACTCACTTTTAGAAAAGGTAGGTCACCTCCAGGCCATTTACATATTTCATTCGTGTGTTGCAACGAGACCTGGGCCAGGACAGCCATAATTCAGATAAGTTCCAGACACCTCCGTTCTTGTTCCCTCACACACAAAAGCACTGCCTCGTCTTGCTGAAGTCAGTGTTCCGTTTTTGTCTTTCTATTGACTTATTAAACAGGACCGGCCGGACAGTTGTTGAGACTGCTGACATTTCCAGTTTTTGGAATCAGTAGAGTTTGCTTGAATCATTTAAATTAAATCTCCTGTAAAGCGCCACTAAAAGCACCATTCATTTTCTGGATTCTTCCCACAAACTGCGCTGTTAACGTGAAATAGTCCTCGCCTGGTGTGAAAAACTAATAAAGATTGTATTTATTTGGGGGGGGGAGGGAGCACTGGAGATTAAGCCCGGGAAGCCCCCCTAGCCCAGAGCAGAGAAGTCACACGCACAACACCTTAGCTATGCCATCGAATCCTAAAGCCTAGTAAAGGGTTTTACATTTTATTTATTTTATTTTATGAGTTGGTTTTGGCACTCCCCTCACCCTCCCAACATATCTCATTCCCCCCCCTTCCTCCCTCCCTCCCTCCCCCTGCATGTGCACACGCGTGCGCACACACACACACTCAGAGGACAACTTGTAGCAAGTCCTTTCTATCTACCATGTGGATTTTAGAAATTTAACTCAGATACCTTTATCAGCTGAACTATCTTACCAGCCAATGAAGATTTTTAAGTGATTAATTTGCTCTCTGTGTGTGTGTGTGTGTGTGTGTGTGTGTGTGTGTTTAAAAGTCAGAGAACAACTTGAAGGGATCTGTTCTCTTCTTCCACTGTGTAGGTCCCTGGGATGGACCTTCAGGCCATCAGACTCATGAGCAAGTGCCTTTACCCCTGAGCCATCTTCCCCCGGCCCATGTAAAGATTTTAAAATCATATCTGTCCACTGTGTTTTTTAAGGCTAATTTTCATCCTGTGCCTTCCTTTGCTGTAGACTATGTGCTTATCTCTAAGATGAGCGGTTCACTCCCATGCCAGTAGGTTATGCACCTTTATTGATTTATAGGCCCCTTTGGCTACATTCCAGGCTCCTCCTGCTGGTAACAGAAGAGTCTTCTAACTTTCTCATATACCCTGAAGGATTAAGTGAAATCTCCCTTTTGCTTTCCATCCCTTCCTCCTGCCCCTGTTTCTCGGAAGGAGCTGTTTAAAGTCATGGCCCCGGCTGGGGAAGGGGGAAGTCACATGTTGAGTGTGATTGAGTGTGATTGAACAGTGTCCATGGCTCGCTGTATCCCGTGTGTGCTGTTATAAATATGGAAACAGCCCCGTGTCTTCTTGGGACTGGTTTTGGATTTTGACAGGTAGTATCATCTCAGTGCTTCTGACGGGGGTCCTTACTTCTGCCTTGCCTTCTTAGTGTGTCTTCGTCTGACTTACTGAGGCTACTGATGTAGCTAACATGCCACAGGGTGATTTAAAATACGCCTTTAGAAAAAGTGTTTTGTAAACCAAATCTGAATTTTCTGAATGTTTTTGTATTTATTCCAAAATTATCTGTAAGAGGAGTGTGGACACCATTTCACTAACTTTATTGAGTTTCCTTCAGACAGACCTTCAGAAGCTGTTGGTATTTAATTGACTGTGATGCAGGAGATGGAGCCCAGTGCTTTACCCATGCTAAGCAGTTGCTCTGGCATGGGGCCGTGTGTCCTATTTTAGAGGAATGTCAAAGAACTGTTTATTCAGTTTGATTGTTTTTTGGTTTTGGATTTTTGTTTTTAAACAGCTTGTAAGCTGTCTGGCTGTAGGAGGTATGGATTTAACTTTTGAATTTCTTCCTCTGAAGCAAAAGGCCAGTGCTGGTTCTTCAGAATGAAGCCCTTTACCCACAGCGGCGCTCCTATACCAGTGAGGACGAAGCCTGGAAGTCTTTCCTGGAAAACCCTCTCACAGCGGCAACCAAAGCGATGATGAGCATCAACGGAGACGAGGACAGTGCGGCTGCGCTGGGCCTGCTCTATGACTACTACAAGGTAGGTGCGGGCTCTTTACAGCCGTGAACGCCATGCTCAGACGCACCTGATTCAGCAGCCTATAAAACAGTCATTTGCTGGTGGAATGTCAGGATGCTTGCTTCTCTAGTGACTATAAATAGTTTAATGAGTCCCCCGGCTTTTGGTGGTTCAAAGCCGAGCATCTAAGATCATAGAATCAAAGGGTGGTTTTTAAACAGCTGCTCTGGCGCTCGCTGAAGGAGACGCTGCTAATAAAAGGAGGCAGTAGCCTGTCTCCCCCAGTTTGAGTATTTTAACAGACTTGGTTCCGGGTGTCATGGGAAGGGCTTGTTGCCGACTGACCTGTGCTCCCCCCTTCTGAGTGGTCAGGGTGACTGACTGACTTTTCACACTTTTACAATTCTGGGACCCGGTTCTAAGATCAAAATACATTTTCTTTTTGCTTTTTTTTTTTAAGATTTATTTTATTTATACGAGTACACTGTTGCTGTCTTCAGACACACACCTGAAGAGGGCATCAGATCCCATTACAGATGGTTGTGAGGCACCATGTGGTTGCTGGGAATTGAACTTAGGACCCCTGGAAGAGCAGTCAATGCTCTTAACCACTGAGCCATCTCTCTAGCCCGCAAAATACATTTTCTTGCCTGTTGCTAGACAGTTGAATTAGCCTTAACTCTCAAGTGTACCATGTGTGGGTTTTTATATTGTTCTGCCTGATGGTTCTTAATGGAATTCTAGTAATTCAGTTGCCACTCACTGGTGACCTGTGTCATACTGGGCATAGGACGTAAGGTCAGCCTGTGTGTCACTTTTGACTCTCAGGCCCAGCAGCTCAAATGCATTCAGTTAGGGTTCCAGCCACAGACCGATGCTGGGGTGTGGCTTGCGTTCACCTTCTCCTTGGTTTGTCCAGCAGCAGATGCCCAGGGATGGCCATTTGGATTGGCTGGTCCTAGGCATCAGTTGTTATTACTTGATAACTAGCAATGCTTTAAACACAGATTGCTAGTCAATCAAACAGTACTTATCATTATCTTTTTTTTAAAAAAAGATCTATGTAATTTTAGTTATGTGTATGCATATGAGGATGTATGGGCACATTTTTATACATGAGTGCAGGTGTCCTTAGAGGCTAGAAGAAGAAGTTGGATTCCCTGGAGCTAGAGTTACAGGTAATTGTGAGCTGCCTACCGTGAGTGTCTGGTCCCAAACTCCTGTGCAAGGGCAATGTGCACTCTTAACCAATGAGCCATCTTTATTTCGTTGTTAATAGTGAAATATGAAAGAATTCCCACATGGCAAAGCACCACACACATCTCAGCAGTACGTGTGCGCCTGTTTGGATAATGTCATGGTGTACCAGTGTCACTTGTCCAGCTTTTCAGCTTTGGGGCAAAGAAAAGGGGAGTCAGACAAGGAGTGGGATGGAGCCCGAGAGATGGCCCAGCAGTTAGGTGCATTGGCTGCTCTTTCAGAGGACCCTGGTTCAGTTCCCAGCACCCACATGGTGACTCACAGCCATCTCTAACTGCAGTTCTAGGGCATCCAATGCACTCTTCTGACCCTGGGCACCATTCACGCATGTGGTATATGGACATAGGTACAGGCCAAACATTCATACAGGAAAAAACCAAAATACATACCTTACAATTTTAAAGAAGAAAGAAATCTTTACTCCCACTGTAAAGTAAGTTTGTGATCCCACGAGTCTATTTGGCAGTCGCTCTTCACCGGTTGCTGTGGTGAACAGACTCTTAGCTCCTTGCTTGTAACAGAGAGCAGATGTTGCCCAGGGCTCAGCAGATCATCAGGAGGCGAGTGAACCAATTGGCCTCCTGAGAAATGAAAGGTTTCTCCTTCAGGTGAAGAAGGCTTCTCCCCTGAATAAGGACTGAATCCCTCTCATTGATGTTAACGCTTTAGGTTCCCAGAGAGCGCAGGTCATCAGCCATAAAGCCTGAGGGAGAGCACCCAGAACCAGAGCACAGCAAAAGGTAAGTGCTGCGTACAACAGCATGCAGACAGGTGATGCTCCGCCAAGCAGACCTGGGAAGGGCCTGGTGGGTGAGACACTAGAGGGACCTGTCATCTCAGGGTCAGATTCTGTTGCTGATTTGCCTCTCTCACTCTGAGAAGTTATCTGTTTATTTAGGCTGTGTTCCCCTTCCCAGGAGACATGAGCACCAACCTCTACTGCTCCAGAGGGAGGTTTTAATAAAAGCCTGAAGTGTTTGCTCATCTGCGTTGAGACCCTCTAACAGGAGATGAGACTGGGGATGTATCTTAAAAATAAAACAAAAACTCCTGGGTGTGGTGGCACATGCCTGTAACCCCAGCACCTGGGAGGCAGAAGCAGGAGGCTCAGGAGTTCTAAGCCAGCCTGGATTTATAGGGGAGCCTGTTGGAGACAAAGCAAGGCTTGGCGTGCAGCTTGATGATGGAGCAGTTGCTCGTGTGAGGCAAGGTGCTAGGTTCAATCCCAGATCTGCAAAAAAAGAGAAGTTAAGAGCCAGTGGCTCTGGAATAGTTGTCTTAGTTAAAAACTCAATGAATTAATGTCTGAACTCCTCTTGAAGGCATCTTTTAAATATTTAGGTTACAATTTTCATAAATTAAGACTGAACCATATGGCTGTGAAATGTTTTTAAAAGACACATTTTACACTCATTTTATTTGTGTGCATAAACCTGTTTGTGCATACCAAGGTGCACATACAATAGTCAGAGAATAGCTTACAGGAAGGTCCCCCTTGCTACCAAGTGGCTTCCAGGCATCGAACTCAAGTCGTCAGGCTTGGGGGCAAGCACCTTTACCCACTGAACCATCTTGCTAGCCCTAAATTGACCCATGTTCTGTTAGTAAAGAAGAATAAAACAGCCAGGCTCGGTAGCCTATACCTGTGATCCTAGGGAGTCTGAAGCAGGAGTTCAAGGCCAGCCTGAGCTAGGTAGCTAGACTCCGTCTTGGGGTTGGGGAGAATGACAGAAACCGACGGAAGGAATGAGGAAGGAATGAGTAACAACTCATATTCCACACTCCGGGCAATTATCTCTTTACTGTGGTTGTGGTCAATTGCAGATAGTTTTTGGAAGTATGCATTTATTCCACTTAATTTGTTTCATAAATATTTTTCCATATTGCTATTTAAATCTTAATAATTATTTTTGGCCAGTGGCTTATTTATAGATTTTTATCTATTTCTTTACTTGCTATTATGAATCTTTTCAATCACAAAAATAGGAGAAATGGTAGACGCCAGCAAATATGCATTACCAGGCTCAACAGCTGTACCATTGAAATTTCTCTCTCTTTCTTAACAGT
>NC_034596.1:23017485-23019327 GCF_900095145.1 Mus pahari
AAAAAGCCTCCACATTTGGGGCTGGGAGACAGCACAGCAGGTAAAGGCCATGCTGGCCTGGGTTCTTTCTGTGAGACCAAGCTAAAGGGAGAAGGATAGCACTCTCCACAGACTTGACTTCTGACCTCAGTGGGCTGCCACATACATCACACTTGTGCACGTGCATGTACACACACATACACATACACACATACACACACACATACACAAGTACACACATATGTACACAAAGGTATACACAAACATATGCAAAATAATAATAAATATTTTTAAAACTAAACATGCGTATTACCCAAATATTAAACCACAATTAATTTTGTATAAAACATCTATTGATAAAGTACGATTATGAGTTTTCCTTGAGAACAACAGTATCACTATTAGAAAGTGATGCTTACCTGTGTAGCAGGTGTTGTTCCCTGAATGCCATCCTCAGCACCCATCTGAGAGGACAGACAGCTACTGCACTGGTTAGTTTTTGTCAGCTTGACACAAACCTAGACAAACATACCTAGGCAGAGGGATACTCAGCTGAGGAACTGCCTCCAGCAGAGTGGCCTACTGGCGTGTTTCTGGGGCAGGCATTTAGCTGGTAGTTGATCGATGTAGCAGGGCTCAGCCCACTGTGGGTGGTGCCATCCTTAGGCAGGCAGCCCTGGGCTATATAAGAAAAGTAGCTGAGTGAGTGGAAGCAGGCCAGTAAGCAGTGTTCCCCCATGGCTTCCTTGAGCTCTTGCCATGGCTTCCCTTCCCTTGATGATGGACTGTAACCTAAGGGCCCTTCCTCCTCCACATTACTTTTGGTCGTCGTGTTTTATCACAGCAACAGAGATGCACGCTGGACCAATTGTTTTTCCTTTTCATAGATGAGAATGGAGTCCCTAGAGACAAAATAGCTTGCTCAAGCCAACACAACATTTGAACTCAGTTGATCTTGCTCCAGGATCTGTGGTTCTAATCCAACTGATAGTTGCACTTAAAACTTTACATTTACAATAAAATACGTGAATCTGCGTTAGGGGCTGGGAGGAGCATGTCCTGGAGGAGACCTCTGGGTCCCCGCATTTAAGAGCATGAAAAGCTTTTGCTTTTGGGTTTGCTTGACAGACGTCTTCACCAGGAATGAGCCCATACTCCTTTTTCTATTTAGTTGGCTTCTGTCAAGTGTATTGCTATTGTGGAGAGCCCAGATCATCAGGGTGTGGCTTTATCTATCCTAGAGCATGTGCTTAGTATGTATGAAGCCCTGGGTTCAAGCCCTGAGTGTTTCTGCCTGCAGAAACACTCCGGTCTGGATCCACACTGGAGAGCAGGAACTCCTGAAAGGGAAAAGGGCTGCAAAAAGAAATATGGAGGCCTTGGCAAGAATTCTGATCAAGGCTCGAATTTTTATTGATCAAACTTGCTTAAGTACAAGGAAGGGTTAAGAAGGGTTCCCAGCATGCCCTTGAGTCCTTTGAAGTTGTCAGTGGTGTCAGAGCGATGGTGGGCAGTCCTAGCGATGGTGGGCGGTCCGGGCGATGGTGGGCAGTCTGAGGGAACTGGGTAGTACTCTGGTATACCTGTGGAGGGGAAGTGGTTAGTGGGGGTGGGAGACACCAACAGAGCCCCAAGACCTGCTCAACCATATCATCAAAGTTAAAACTATAATGTCCTTTCTCCTTTCCTGAAGAAACAGCATACCAAATGTGACAGAGCAGCCCCTCATTTCTGCTGGAGAAAACAGGGTGCAAGTGCTAGAAAACGTGCCCTTCAACATTGTCCTCCCCCATAGCAACCAGCTGGGCATTGATAAGAGAGGCCATCTGACAGCTCCCGATACAACAGTCACTGTCTCCATAG
>NC_034596.1:23019338-23020488 GCF_900095145.1 Mus pahari
GGCTTTTCCTCCTCCACGCTACTTTGGTTGTCGTGTTTTATCACAGCAACAGAGATGCAAGCTGGACCAATTGTTTTTCCTTTTCATAGATGAGAATGGAGTCCNNAGAGACAAAATAGCTTGCTCAAGCTGACACAANATTTGAACTCAGTTGATCTTGCTCCAGGATCTGTGGTTCTAATCCAACTGATAGTTGCACTTAAAACTTGAGGTTTATGATAAAATATGAGGATCTGTGTTAGGGGCTGGAAGGAGCATGTCCTGGAGGAGAGCTCTGGGTCCCCGCATTTCAGAGCATGAAAAACTTTTGCCTTTGGGTTTGCTTGACGGATGTCTTCACCAGGAATGAGCCCACACTCCATTTTCTATTTAGTTGGCTTCTGTCAAGTGTATTGCTATTGTGGGAGTCCAGATCATTAGGGTGTGGTTTTATCTATCCTAGAGCATGTGCTAAGTATGTATAAAGCCCTGGGTTCGAGCCCCAAGACCTACTCAACCGTATCATCAAGGTTGAAACTAAGATGTCCTTTCTCTTTTCCTGAAGAAACAGCATACCAAATGTGACGGAGCAGCCCCTCATTTCTGCTGGAGAAAACAGGGTGCAAGTGCTGAAAAACGTGCCCTTCAACATCGTCCTCCCCCATAGCAACCAGCTGGGCATTGATAAGAGAGGCCATCTGACAGCTCCNGATACAACAGTCACTGTCTCCATAGCAACCATGCCTACCCACTCCATCAAGACAGAAATCCAGCCGCACGGCTTTGCTGTGGGAATCCCCCCAGCCGTGTACCACTCTGAGCCCACCGAGCGTGTGGTGGTTTTTGACCGGAGCCTCAGCACTGACCAGTTTAGCTCTGGCACTCAGCCCCCCAATGCTCAGCGGAGGACTCCAGACTCCACCTTCTCCGAGACCTTCAAGGAGGGCGTTCAGGAGGTACAAAAGACAAAAACATCTTCCTAAGACAGCGGCATGTTTGTCTAAGTATTGAGTTCCACCTTTTCCTGGTTATGTAAGCTTGAAACTTAGCCCAGAATGAGTGGATCAGGAATAAAAGATTTTTTTTTTTTGAGAGAAAGGCCTGTAGGTATAATTTGTAAGCTAAACCTACAAATCCAAAAATTATCATCAAGGGCACATGGGTAATCTTA
>NC_034596.1:23023660-23025305 GCF_900095145.1 Mus pahari
AGATTGCATGCAGGCCGACGCAACAAGAGAGTGTTGGCAGCTAAAAGGCTGAATGCAGGACTCTCAGCCCCTGTTTGCAACTTTGGCTCCACAAATTCCAGATTGGCAGCAAGCCCCATGAGGTCCCTTCCACCACCTGCCCAGTTCCTGATATCATTCGTAGCCCAAGTGTCCAGATGTCTTATTGTTAACATTATATTATAGAACTTGTAATCAGTATTTTGTAGCCCACTGAGGTTCCGGTCACTAGGCCCTTGGGTTTAAGATCCTGCTTATCAAGTGAAAGGGGGTCAGTGGGCAGCAAGTGCTACATCTGACATGGCACAGGCAGGTGGATGTTTGCTGGTGGTCTCCTGTCTCAGGATACCCCCTCCCCTCATACACACACACACACACACACACACACACACACACACACACACCATAGCACTTTAGGACTGCACCAAAGTGTCCACAAAGTTTCCAAAAGACCGGCCCAGACCTGTTGCTTCTTGGTCCCCTAGGAACAACTTTGAGTATACCCTGGAAGCCTCCAAGTCACTGCGACAGAAGCAAGGGGACAGCACTATGACATACCTGAATAAAGGCCAGTTCTATCCTGTCACCTTAAAGGAAGGGAGCAGCAACGAAGGGATTCACCACCCTATCAGCAAAGTTCGAGTAAGTTCTACCCCTGACTCTGTCCAGCAGACANCCTTGTCACGTGACTCCAGGCCCTGCTATGTCCAGGTGTCTGTAACTGAATAAAGGCCAGGCTGTGTGCTTTGTTTTTAAGGATTATTCTTACTTTTCTTCCTGTGTCTCTGAGTGTTTGTGCATGAATATTGATGTCCTTGGAGTCCATTGGATTCCCAGGAACTGGAGTTACAGGCTGTTGTAAGAGACCTTTTGAGTGTTGGGGAGAGAACTCAGGTCCTTTGGGAGAGCAGCCAGTGTCCTTAACCACTGTGCAATCTCCCTAGTCCCCCACAGTCTTGCTTTCAGCCTTAACTCTGCGATCTAACAACAAGTGCCTTTCTCTGAAGCTGCTCGCCCCTTGGCTCCTTATGCTGTACCTCCTTCTCCTTCCCAGAGTGTGATCATGGTGGTTTTTGCTGAAGACAAAAGCAGAGAAGACCAGCTAAGACACTGGAAGTACTGGCACTCCCGTCAGCACACGGCCAAACAGAGGTGCATTGACATTGGTGAGTGGCCCAGAAGCCCACCGCCAGTGCCCAGCTTGCCAAATCCAACTACTTTTGGCAATAATGAACTTCCTGCCGAAAACATTTGAGTTTTAATGCCAGCCACAGATCTGTTCCAGGCAGTGTCCTGTGGCTCTTGGAATCAGGGCTCTGTCCTCACTTCCTCCATGGGGCCCATGCCCAGGCAGAGGTTTGCCGTGTGACTCTGTAGCCAGGAACACTAGCCAGCTAGCATAAGAGTATCCCACTTTCAGCCTACGTTTCTTTTTATGCCTTCTCTGCTGTGCTAGGGGTGGAAGCCAGGACTGCCCACATGGCAAGCAAGCACTCAACCACCACAGAGCTCCATCCCCCACTCAGTCTGCACATCTTGAGAGGCATAATGTCTTCTTTAGCTCATTACCTGGCTTTTATGTAGAGATAATGACAAGGAGATTTCCAAATGGACCAAAAGAAATCCC
>NC_034596.1:23026095-23027231 GCF_900095145.1 Mus pahari
ACAGTGGATCTGCTTCGCAGTTCTGCCTTTCTTTCCCTCCTAGATGTTATGCAACTCTCCTCTCAGGTCCCACCCTCCTCCAAAGCTGCATTTTTCTTGTCATCCCNCAACACACATGTGAACCCTCCAGGCTGAGCTGTCACCTGCCAGTGCCTCCTGTCTGACCCCCAGTCCCACCCAGGCCCTCATTCATCTGGCTTTACTTCCTCATCTGCACAGTAGCATCCACACCTTCCCCTCCCTCCTGCATGGATGACATAAGGATTAGTGCCACAGCATCCCTCCAACCAGGCAGGTTCCTGCACAGAGGCTAAATCCACATTGCAAGCAGTTACCAAATAGCAGTGGAAGATTCTTCTCCCTCGTGCAGTGCGCAGTCACCTCAGATTCAGAGGGTCACTTGCATCATTCTCTGGGACTTTCCAACCCCTGTAGGGACAAGCAAGCGTATTCTTAGGTTGCATCTCCCTTCCCAAGGTGGTCTCTCCATTCTCTTCATTAAAGTTTTTAGTGTTTTGCCAGTCGGTGGTGGCGCACACCTTTAATCCCAGCTCTCATGGAGCGGAGGCAGGGGGATTACTATGAGTCCCAAGTCAGCCTCCTCTACATTAGAGAGTTCCAGGGCAGCCAGAACTACATAGTGGGAAAATATCTCAAAAAAGGAAGTGGGGAGAAGGTGAGAGGGGAAGAGGGAGAGGGGGATCAAATACTGAGAGGTTCTTGAGAGTCAGGTGAAGTTTGTTTTGTCTCCTGTGCCATGGTGGTTGTATCTAAGGCACAGTCACACACTTCCACTACAGGAGACAGTCTATAGGAAGCGCCAATGCTATGACAGTTCTCCTGCCAGCCCATACCACTCCATGCAAATGTCAGCTAGCTGCTCCATCCAGAGCTGGGTACCAGGTTAAGTCTTAGAGGTGTTGCTGCCACTTCCTGAATGTTTGNCTCAGTTGTGTGGAAATTTAAAACTGCAATAGGACTTAGCACATGGCTTCTAAGAAGCCTTGTTAGAGGAGATGGCCATGTTCTCTGGGTGCTTCTGGTCTCAGGCCCCTGAGAAGTGANTGCTTCCTGCTTCACACTGGGAAACCGGGGAGTGAAGCAGTTAGGTACTGGTAAAGTGCTAAGGTCTCTGT
>NC_034596.1:23027966-23029199 GCF_900095145.1 Mus pahari
AAGTATCTACCTTCCTAAGTGGCTCCCTTTCTTGTTCTCACTTGGTTTTTAATTAATTCATTGTTTTCTTAGTAGTGCTAAGGATTAAACCCAGGGTTTCATGCTTGCTAGACAAGCTATACCCTAGCCCAGCAATATGTTAATTTCTGATTCTCTCCCACAGATGTNCATGTTGCTGGACAGACAATGTATGGAACTCTTTTGCTCTGATTTCTAGTGGTAACACATATACTCTCTGGCATACCAGTATGAGTAAATCCAGAATTCTCACCTAGTACCCCCCTGAGTCCTATACATATGTACGCTCGTGTATATAGGCTTCTGCCTCTCACTTTGATGCCACTGTTTTGAGAACAAACAAAGGTAAATCATGAATGTCTTGGCTCATGGCTCATGCAGTGCTTGGGAAAACACTGCTCCAGCCTGGACTCAACTCACACTGCACCTCTGCACATGCAGGTCATGGGTACAAGCAGGAACTGCTAGAGCCACAGAAGCATTGAGGGGAAAGCTGTTCATGTTTAAAGCAGCAGCAGAAAGAGAAGTTACTTTGAAAACTAGGAATGTCTGGGTGTGGTAGTGCANGCNTTTTATCCCAGCGTTCAGGAGGCTGAGACAGGTAAACCCTTTGAGTTGGAAGCCAGACTGGTTTACATAGCAAGTCCCAGGCCAGCTGCATAGTGCAGACATTCATTGGCAGCTGGGCATCTTTTAAAGGCTCAGAAGTCTACAGACAGGTTACAATTCAGCCANTGATCTTTTAGGAGGTAGCAGCCCCAATTTCTTCCTGAACACCGTGTAACCAAGCTGGGCTGCTGGGTATAAGNTCAACAGGAAGAAGCAGCACCTGCATTTGGACCTGAAAAGATAGGCAAGGTGCTAACATGAAGGATTTATAGGGCAAGATACGAGGGGTCTCTCGCCCAGAGAAGAGAGGACAGGCGGTNAGGTACAAGTGTAGAACAAGGTGGGTACATGCTCGCCTGCATGGACAGTCCCCTTGTGTAGGCAGGTTCCTTCTACCCTGCAGGAGCCAGACTTCATCCAGCTAGTGACTGAGGCTACTAACATGGCTAGCTGCAGACTTCTCACTCCAGTTCTGGGGTTCCAGGTTGGATCACTAGGACTGCAGCTCACATAGGTCACGCGTTAAATGGACTTTTGTGGAGTAGCCTGGGATCTTAAGTTTAGCATCACCCTGTCGAGGGAGAATGTGTACGTTACTTTACACAC
>NC_034596.1:23029564-23032294 GCF_900095145.1 Mus pahari
TACACCATACACCATACACCATACACCATACACCATACACCATACAGGTGCTTAACCTTCTCCGGAGCCTGTGTGCAGCTTGGTGAAACCAGGCACCCGCGAAACCAGTGCTAGACCCTAAGCTGGATAGCAAATGCTCTGGGCTGGGTATTGTTTGAAGCTCTTGTTACTGGTAGGACAGTATTGCAGACTTCCCTGCAATTCATAGAAATTACTCTAGAAAAACACTTTAGCGGCTGAACAAAAAGTTTATATTGGATGATAATCTGCTGCAGAGGAGTGGAAATTATAAACCAAAGAGCTATTGCCAGGGAGTTTAGTGGTTCTGGACAGCACCAAGGAAGGTTATCTAGCAGCAGCTGGGGAGTGGCTCTGATGACAACCAGAATGGTAAAGGAGGAAGTCAGTCAAGCGTGGGCCAGGCACCTGGAGTGGGCCATACCAGGGAAATGCTTGCAGCGAGCCTGGTGTGCTTTGTATGTTGTGTCTCCCATGGTTTAAGGCTGCAAAGCCCCTGGTGTCTTGCCATGAGACCTCTAGCAGGCGGCTGTGTAGTCTCGGTATGTAACCAGGCTGCTCGCTGACCAATGGAACTGCATCTTTCCATTCTGTGATCCTTCTCTGTGTGACAGACCAGTGGCAACACACTTTTCATCTCTTTTTAGTTCGCTTCCTCCTGTTTCTTGCCTTCCATACAGGGCCTTAGGCTGAGGAGCTAGGGCAGGGGCAAAGACAGACAGGCACGGCATCCTGTCCATGTAAGAGCTGTAGGGTCGGACTGTATGCTGTGATAGTCCAGCCGCCCTGGGAAGGGATCTGGACGGTTGTTATGGAACACAGGTTTCTGTCATGGAAAGGCTCACATTACAAAAGAAAGAGGATTAAAACGTTGACGCCTACTTTGAGGTCCCAGAAACTTCACCATGAGGGTTCTTGTGTTTAGGTGGAGTGGCATCTTTCCTTTTGTCTCCTTGGCTCAGTAAGAGCAAGTAGAGTTCCTGGGGTGGGGCTGTCAAGGCTGGAGGCTGTAAAAGGGGTGTAGCCACTCTGGTAACTTGAACTTGGGATGTTTGGCTTGTGCTTGTGGGATGCAGGGCTTGTGAGTTCAATGGCCGTTTGGTTTTTTGGTTTTCTTTTCTTCTTTTTTTTTTTTTTTTTTTTTTTTTGTCTAAGCACAATGTTTGGGATTCATTGTAAGAGTGGTTGTTTGTTTGTTTGTTTTTAATGTCTTTGGACTGAACACATTGCTTGCATTTAAAGGGATTCCTTTCTAGTGAAGCATCCATGGGGTGCCATTAAAATAAGGTGGTGCCACGTTTGTTTGTATTAAGCTGGGGCAGGTTTGGTTTGTTTCACAATTTATTTCCAGTGTGAATGGGAGGGCGAGGGAGGGAAGAGAGAAATGAGTCAAATGTTGTGCTTGTAATTGTAATTAGATGATGGGCAAGGGACTTAAAACTTAAGTCCCTCGCTCATCATCTAATTGCAATTACAAGTGAACCAACTGGGCTGCCCAGGACTGGTCAGGGAGCACTGTTACTGTTAAAACAAAGGCCATGGACCAGCATGGTGGCTCAGCAGGCAAATTGCTTGTTGCAGAGCCTGACAGTTCAGATCAGTTACCTGGATCCACAAGGTGGAGGGAGAGAACAGGCCCCCACCCTCTCTCTGACCTCCCCCCAACTCTACACACATACACTAAATAATAAATATTCCCAATATTACATCACAGAAGCGACTTTGAGTCTAGGTCGAGCCTGGAGCTAACGGGATTGTACTGGGATATCTATACACGCCTAGCCTTCTACTCTCAGCAACACTCAGGGTAGCCACCTGCATGATTTTCATGGACAAGGGTTTTCATGTATGCAGTTTAAAGGCACATATTTTGGGGTGAGGAAATGGCTGGGTGGGTAAAGGGCCTGAGGATCTGAGTTCACACCCCAGGTACCACAGTAAAAGCCTTGTGTGGCTGTGCACACCTGTAGCACTAGGTCTGAGCAGCTGACAGGAGGGCTGCTGCTGGGCTTGCCCGGTGCTGGGCTAGCTCCAGATTTGGGAGAGCCCCCCATGTCAAAGGAGTAAGACAGGGTATTGACAGAGCAGGACACAATTTGTCCTTCTCTGGCCTCCCTGGCACACGCCAACAGCCTCACACAGTAAATCAATAAAAATAAAACACAGCAGCCAGGTGTGCTCATACCTTTAGTCCCAGCACTCTAGAGGCAGAGGCAGGCAGATCTCTGTGAGTTCAAGGCCAACCTAGTCTTTAGGATGAGTTCCAGGACAGCCAGAGTGACACAGAGAAACCCTGTCTTGAAAAAAAATAAATAAATAAATGCATACATACAAACGTATGTACATATAACAAAACACTAAAGTAAAGAATTTAAAAGCATATCCACCAAACAAAGAGCCGCATGCCTCTATGGGGTGAGGCGTCTGAGAGCAGAGCGGTGTTAGAAACCCAAGGCATCTTTAAACTCTAGGTCTTTGTGGCTTTGTTGCACCAATGTTCCAAGGTGTGTGTACTCTGCAGTCTTAAGCAGTAAACTGAAACACACCAATTCGTGGCAGGTCTTTAGAACCCACAGGTAACAATAGNGAGCATTTATTCAGCATGTGCCTCAGGGTGAGGGCCAGCTGAAGGTGTCTGTGACTGCCTCGGAGACACTTGGCAGCTGAAGAAAGCCTCGCTTTGGTAGTGAAACCTTTATCCTGTGGAAGGAG
>NC_034596.1:23032305-23038439 GCF_900095145.1 Mus pahari
AGGTACAAGTGTAGAACAAGGTGGGTACATGCTCGCCTGCATGGACAGTCCCCTTGTGTAGGCAGGTTCCTTCTACCCTGCAGGAGCCAGGCTTCATCCAGCTAGTGACTGAGGCTACTAACATGGCTAGCTGCAGACTTCTCACTCCAGTTCTGGGGTTCCAGGTTGGATCACTAGGACTGCAGCTCACATAGGTCACGCGTTAAATGGACTTTTGTTGAGTAGCCTGAGATCTTAAGTTTAGCATCACCCTGTCGAGGGAGAATGTGTACGTTACTTTACCCATGGACTGTGGAGGCTGAAGTTTTCAATCAGTCTCTCTTCTGCAGTAGTTCTAACTGCAGGGAAGAATTGTGGTGCTGCTGGAGCTCCTGGCTTAGAATCTACTCTTACCTGGTTTGGCTCATAAGCCTTAATTACGGGTTTATATTTANAGCAGCATTGAGATTTGATTAGGAAGCAGGAAAGGCCTAGAGATCTAAAATAAATAGTGGGAAGAGAAGTTAGAGGGAGAACCAAACTGTTTGGGTGACTGTCCCAGGCAGTGCTGTGCTGGGATGCCCTGCCCTGCTCATGCTCCACCCAGAACCAGACACCATACTCCATACACCATACACCATACACCATACACCATACACGATACAGGTGCTTAACCTTCTCTGGAGCCTGTGTGCAGCTCTGTGAAGCCAGGCACCGCGAGACCACTGCTAGACCCTAAGCTCTTGTTACCGGTAGGACAGCATTGCAGACTTCCCTGCAATTCATAGAACTATACTAGAAAAACACTTTAGCGGCTGAACAAAAAGATTATATTGGATGATAATCTGCTGCAGAGGAGTGGAAGTTATAAACCAAAGAGCTATTGCCAGGGAGTTTAGTGGTTCTGGGCAGCACCAAGGAAGGTTATCTAGCAGCAGCTGGGGAGCATATCTGATGACAACCAGAATGGTAAAGGAGGAAGTCAGTCAAGCGTGGGCCAGGCGCCTGGAGTGGGCCATACCAGGGAAATGCTTGCAGAGAGCCTGGTGTGCTTTGTGTGTTGTGTCTCCCATGGCTTAAGGCTGCAAAACCCCTGGTGTCTTGCCATGAGACCTCTAGCATGCGGCTGTGTAGTCTCGGTATGTGACCAGGCTGCTCGCTGACCAATGGAACTGCGTCTTTCCGTACTGTGATCCTTCTCTGGGTGACAGACCAGTGGCAGCACACTTTTCATCTCTTTCCAGTTCGCTTCCTCCCGTTTCTTGCCTTAGGCTGAGGAGCTAGGGCAGGGGCAAGGACAGACAGGCGTGGCATCCTGTCCTTGTAAGAGCTATAGGATCGGACTGTATGCTGTGATAGTCCAGCCGCCCTGGGAAAGGATCTGGACAGTTGTTATGGAACACAGGTTTCTGTCATGGAAAGGCTCACGTTACAAAAGAAAGAGGATTAAAATGTTGACGCCTACTTTGAGGTCCTAGAAACTTCACCATGAGGGTTCTTGTGTTTAGGTGGAGTGGCATCTTTCCTTTTGTCTACTTGGCTTGGTAAGAGCAAGTGGAGTTCCTGGGGTGGGGCTGTCAAGGCTGGAGGCTGTGAAAGGGGTGTAGCCACTCTGGTAACTTTAACTTGGGATGTTTTGCGCGTTCTTGTGGGATGCAGGGCTTATGAGTTCAATGGCTGTTTGGTTTTTTGGTTTTCTTTTCTTTTCTTTTTTGTCTAAGCATAATGTTTGGGATTCATTGTAAGAGTGGTTGTTTGTTTGTTTGTTTTTAATGTCTTTGGACTGAACACATTGCTTGCATTTAAAGGGATTCCTTTCTAGTGAAGCATCCATGGGGTGCCATTAAAATAAGGCGGTGCCATGTTTGTTTGTATTAAGCTGGGGCAGGTTTGGTTTGTTTCACAATTTATTTCCAGTGTGAATGGGAGGGTGGGAGGGAAGAGAGAAATGAGTCAAATGTTGTGCTTGTAATTGTAATTAGATGATGGGCAAGGGACTTAAAACTTAAGTCTTTAAAACTTATGTCCCTCGCTCATCATCAAATTGCAATTACAAGTGAACCAACTGGGCTGCCTAGGACTGGTCAGGGAGCACTGTTACTGTTAAAACAAAGACCATGGACCAGCAAGGTGGCTCAGCAGGCAAATTGCTTGGACAGTTCAGATCAGTTACCTGGATCCACGAGGTGGAGAGAGAGAACAGGCACCCACCCTCTCTCTGACCTCTCCCCCAACTCCACACACATACACTAAATAATAAATATTCCCAATATTACATCACAGAAGCGACTTTGAGTCTAGGCTGAGCCTGTTGCTAACTGGATTGTACTGGGTTATCTACACGCGCCTAGCCTTCTGCTCCCAGCAACACTCAGGGTAGCCACCTACTTGATGTTCATGGACGAGGGTTTTCATGTATGCAGTTTAAAGATGCATATTTTGGGGTGAGGAAATGGCTGGGTGGGTAAAGGGCCTGAGGATCTGAGTTCACACCACAGGTACCACAGTAAATGCCTTGTGTGGCTGTGCACACCTGTAGCACTAGGTCTGAGCATGAAAGGAAAAATTATATAAATTCAAAGTTTGGAAATGTAAAATTAAAAGAGTAAGTTTTAAAAATTCAAAGACCCAGGGCTGGACACTGAAATACGAGCCCGGCCATAAAGATAAGGAAAAGAATGCAGGAACTGGGCTATCAGGCTAACTCCAAAGCTATCTGGCAGGAAGGCACCCTCCTTGTTTACTGAGAATCATACATCAACCAGGTGACCAGCTACCCCCAATAAACCTCAGACCCTTTGGAATTTCCTGCCACCAACAGCCTTGGTGTGTTTAAGTGAGCCATATGTTACCAAGGACAGCTCTGCTGGAGAAGAGCTGTAAACCCCAACTCTCTTTGTGAACTCCCTCCTCCTCCCCCTTCCTTATGGATTTTCTTTTAAAAAGCCCTCAGTTAAAATGAAAAGAAATGAAATTTAGGGCCTAGGATTCATGTAACTTATGAGGTGTTTTGTTGTTTTGTGAACTTAGAAGCCTGACGCTGAGAATTTAAGGTTCAAATAATGTGAGACATAAAGGGTTCCTTTAATGTAAACTTAAAGACAGCCTGGGCTGCCTTGAAACCAGAATCAATTAATCACAGAGACAAGAGAGAGAGAAGCAGGAAAAGGAAGCTTAAAAGTGCCTGGAGTTGTAAATTACTCGGATGCATGGTCACTCTGATAAGTCCCAGGTCTCTGGCTCCCCAGCCCTCTATTCTTCTGACTTGCTATGTTTGAATGAGCCAATCACTGGTGGCTGCACAAACTCTCCCTGCCCCCCCAACCCTAACCCTACAAAAACCCCTTACTTCTGAGGGACTGGGTCGACTTCTCTATCTCCTGCGTGAGATACGAGTCCACCCAGAGCTCTGACATTAAAGTACCTCGTGTGATTACATCAAGACGGTTTCTCTGTCGTGTTTCTGTGGGATTCCCAGACTCCTGTGACCTGAGGACCCGAGGGAGTTCCTCACGAGGGGGTCTTACAAGCAGCTTACAGGAGGGCTGCTGCTGGGCTTGCCCGGTGCTGGGCTAGCTCCAGATTTGGGAGAGCCCCCCATCTCAAAGGAGTAAGACAGGGTATTGACAGAGCAGGACACAATTCGTCCTTCTCTGACCTTCCTGGCACATGCCAACAGCCTCACACAGTAAATAAATGAAAATAAAACATGGCAGCCAGGTGTGGTCATACCTTTAGACCCAGCACTCTAGAGGCAGAGGCAGGCAGATCTTTGTGAGTTCAAGGCCAACCTAGTCTATAGGATGAGTTCCAGGACAGCCAGAGTGACACAGAGAAACCCTGTCTTGAAAAAAACAAAAATAAATAAATGCATACATACAAATGTATGTATGTATAACAAAACACTAAAGTAAAGAATTTAAAAGCATATCCACCAAACAAAGAGCTACACGCCTCTACGGAGTGAGGCGTCTGAGAGGAGAGCGGTGTTAGAAACCCGAGGCATCTTTAAACGTTAGGTCTTTGTGGCTTTGTTGCACCAATGTTCCAAGGTGTGTGTACTCTGCAGAGTCTTAAGCAGTAAACTGAAACACACCAATTCGTGGCAGGTCTTTAGAACCCACAGGTAACAATAGTGAGCATTTATTCAGCATGTGCCTCAGGGTGAGGGCCAGCTGAAGGTGTCTGTGACTGCCNNGGAGACACTTGGCAGCTGAAGAAAGCCTCGCTTTGGTAGTGAAACCTTTATCCTGTGGAAGGAGTTTCAGGCACCCATGCCTGTTTAGCCACCGTTGGTGTTGTTGCTTGAGTTAGGTGTTTTCTTTGGGGGTGAGGGGTGGGGAGTGGAGCAAATTTTTACCCTTCCTCCATTCTGCCACTCCCAGGAAACAATGAGCTCCTCTGTGGAGACTTCTCATTTGACAGCTTGTCACCCTAACCCCCCTTCCCCTGTTCCTTCCTGAAAATCCTATCTGTGGCTTGCTCTGTCTTTCAGTTGGCTTTGCCATGCCTATGTTTTGGTTTTTTTAGTTTTTTTCATATCTTTGCTACTTTTAAACCAGAGCAGAACAGCTGTGGGTCTGGCCTGCTGTGGAGTAGATATTTGGAGGCTGTGGTTCTTATAAATGGAAGACATGGTTCTTCCTGGCCTTTTGTTAAGTAGATGAGGACTTGACCTGTTAGTCCACAGACTTTAGCCCTTCTCATGCTTCCAGTCCCTTTACAGGGTAGTATCATCCTGGCTGGTCATGTGAGCACCAGTTGGAACACCTGAAGGTGATTTTGGTGTATGAACTACCCAAGCCCAGGTGTCCCAAATCCCCAGCCACATGGCCTGTTCCTGTGGGTTTGGGGACATGAGGGGTCTGGCATGGCTGTGGCATAAAGCAGTATTGGAGAGAGAAGCTCCCAGGCTTTTGTGGACAGTGGTTCCCTGAAGTGTCTATGGGGAGGAGGAAGGAGGTGAGAGCTCTCTGACTACCAAGTTCCCAGGCCAAGTTGATCACCGGTTACATCCTTTGAAGTAACAGTATTTATAGGAAGTAGACTGGTAAATGTATGTATGTTTATGAATTTATTTGTGTGTGTGTGTGTGTGTGTGTGTGTGTGTGTGTGTTTATGTGTACATGTGTGCTCATGTGTGTGGAAGCTAGAGGTTGATACTGGGCTTCGCCCTCAATCACCTTCCACCATAAATCTTGAGACAGTCTCTCCCTGAATCTGGAACTCACCAACTCTCATCTCAGCTGGTGAGGATGGGCAAACCCCAAGTATCCCCTTGTCTCTGCGTCCTCAGCACTGGGCTTACAGTCCACGATGTCACGCCCAGGTTTTAGTTGTGAACCAAATCCAGGTTTTCCTGAGTGGTGCTAGGCTAGTACCCAAATTACTCAAATCATTTTATCCGCAGTAATGGCAGTGAGGTTTGGGGCTNATCCCCCTCATCCACTGTGGACAGAGACTATTACAAGGGGTTGGAGCTCTTCTGCCTTGGCTGGTCATATGACAGCAGGGTCCGGGGTTACAGTGCTAGTTACTGGGCAGAGCTGGTCGCACACTTGGTTGCTTTGATTTTCNGATCAAATCTGCCTCTGTTGAGCCCCTTACCCTACCCAGAAGAAAGCAGCAGGTGTGTGTGTGTGGGCGGGGGATGCTGCCCTTCTTGCTAGCCTTTGGTGAATGCCTAAACCAGCATGGGTACCACTAGGCTTAGCCCAGGATGCCCATGACAGCCCAATATATTCTACAGTGCTACTTCGTGAGCTGTCATAAGAGCCGTGCTGCTCTCTAGGAGGTCTTCACTGTCATTCATACTGTGTGCATCTGTTCCCTTAGCCCCACTCACTGGTGTGTCTGTGTCCATCTGATGGAGGAGGCCCAGTTAGGAGGAGTCAGCCTTCTTGATAACTTCTGAAGCCTTCTAAGTTGGGAAGAACTTTCATAAGGAGGAAGCAGATGCATCTGAATGAGAGCATGGGAGCGAGGGTGTGAGGCAGCGCTTCCCTCAGGCTCTGCACTCAGGCTGATCCTGGCATCTGCTCCTGCTTTGAGCCAAGGCTTGAAGCTGGGGATCAAGGGGAGGGCAGATTTGTGTTGGATTACTGTGAAACCCTCTTGTCAGGGGAATGGCTCTGTGGGTCAGACACTTCCTGGAA
>NC_034596.1:23039076-23040367 GCF_900095145.1 Mus pahari
CAGTTTAGAAATACTGTGAGCCACTTCCTGCTTGCATATCTAGACTTAAGTCTTTTTTAAAAAAATTGAAAACAGGGGCGGGGAAAGTGACTTAGTCAGTAAATACTTGCCTTGCAAGAACGAGTACCTGAGTTTGGCCTCCTGCACCCATGGAAAAAGCTGGGTGTGGTTGTGTGCCTTTTTCATCCCAGTGCTGGGGAAGCAGAAACGAGAGGTGCCTGGCCTTCCCTGGCCATCCCGTCTAACCTAATTCCTGAGCTTTAGACCGACGGAAGACCTGCCTCAAAGGTACTTGATGGTATTTCAAAGGATAACACCTGAGGTGTACACACACATGCAAACACACACACACACACACACACACACACACACACACACACTTACTTTGTAAAAAACAATTATTTATGTTATGTATATGAGTGCACTGTAGCTATCTTCAGACACACCAGAATAGGGCATCGGATCCCTTTGTGAGCCACCATGTAGTTGCTGGGAATTGAACTCAGGACCTCTGGAAGAGCAGTCAGTGTTCTTAACCACAGAGCCATCTCTCCAGCTCCTCTTTTTTTTTTCCTTTTAAAGTCAAGTAATTTTGTTTATTTACTGGAAATGATTAGAAAAGTATTTAGAAGCAAGATACCACATTGCCAGGGTGTGAACAGTCTAGAGAAAGGGGCACACCTGGACACCCTCCACAGTACCAGGGCGTGAACAGTCTAGAGGAAGGGGCACAAGTGGACACCCTCTACAGTGCCAGGGCATGAGCAGTCTAGAGGAAGGGGCACACCTGGGCACCCTCCACAGTGCCAGGGCGTGAACAGTCTAGAGGAAGGGGCATACCTGGGCACCCTCTATGCAGATCTCCAGCCAAAGGATGCAGTCTGTGGGAAAGGGTGGTTGTGGAAATGAGCGACTGCTTCACCACGGTCGTGGTCGGAAGACCAGAATGAGCTCCTTCCCCTTCCACCTGGGGCAACCCTAGCAGTTCTGGAGCTTCAAATGTGGAAGGACAGTGCTCTCTTTTGGACAACATAGGGATAGCTCGGTAGCACAGACCAACGGAGCCCAGCCTGGTCCCAGTTCTGAGCAGGTGTGAGGCAGCTGCCTGAGCCTGTCTGAAGAGACAAGCTTTACATAGAGGACAGGATCCAACAGGACCCTTGCAGACCTGGGGAGGACCTGAGCAGATCCGTAAGGAAGCTGGCAGGGTCAGGTCAACAGAGCTCTTAACACTAAATGGATCTTCTAGCCCAAGGTTCCAAAGTCCTTCCACAGTACTTCCCAAAACATG
>NC_034596.1:23040378-23041987 GCF_900095145.1 Mus pahari
CAGCCCTTCTCCTGCTTCTAGAACTTTTGGTTGGCAGTCCACTTGCTGCTGAGTCTCCTTTGTGACCCATGGGCTCTCTCACCTGTCCTGTTCTGTACCGTGGGATGGAATGCGGTCTGTGTTTGTCTTGAGTCACTCCCCCATCCAATTCTGCATATTTCAGAGCACACATTTGCTTCTTTGGGACAGCAAGTGCCAAATCACTGCATCTGCCAAGTGTCCTTAGGTTCTCCAAGTCTAGGCTGTGGAACACGACAGAGGGAAGGGGAGCAGGTAGGTCCCTCCAAGGGTTTTCTCCTCCGTGCCTCCCTTTTATCTCGGTGACTTTTCCCCTGGCTCTCTGCATGGCACAGAAACCGAGACGCTGTGTGGGCGGTGTGGGAAGCGGCTGTGGCAACAGCGTGCTGACTCGAGCTTGTTTCCCCTTCAGGGAACGCCCCTCCTGGTCGTGGGAAGCCTGCGAGTCAGTACTTTTTCTCCTCCCACGTCCCTGCCCGCCCCACCCCTTCCTGCCAGGTCGGCTCTTTTCTTTTGATGGTCATTTGATAGTCTGAGAAGTTACCAAAATGCTCAGCTGCACCCTTGAAGCCCTTGGAGCAGTTGGCAGTTCCTGGTGACAGTGTTCTTGTAGTTGTAGTGTCTTTAGGACAGCGTAGTCACCTCCCACCAGAGCAGGGAGCAAGTGTGACGCACCTAGATTATCTGGCGCATCAGAAATGGAACTGGATGCTGCCCAGTGGGTGGCTCAGTCTCCATACTGTCTCAGCTCCACACACTCATTAACTGCACGTGAAGTGGGGTGCCAGGGAGCAGAGGTGCACAGAGCTGGGGGTGGGGGTGGGGGAACAGGACAGGTTTGTTTGTTTGTTTGTTCTGGTGGGGGTGGGGAAAGGGCTATGTAAAGCCCAGTAAATGATCCCTACTAATTANACATTTGGCCAAGAACTGGATCTTGATTTACAGTTTAAAATCTTACACTATCAGCTTCAATTCTGGTTCTTAGCCTCTTTGACATGAACTAGAAAAAAATGGTGGTTTTACTCTAGTTAGTGCTACTGGAAATGAGGGGGAAATATTACCAATGTTTTCATTTCAGCTCTTGGACAATTTCTCCCCGTGAAGAGCTACTTAGAAAGATCTTTGTACTAATTTTGAGTGATTAAATTTGAATTTATCCTACAGTTTCTACTTTTCCTTTTAGAAGATAGATTACATTCTAGAAAGCAGCTTATAGATATTATCTGTATTTGACTAAGTTGAGTTTTGATACATAAAAATAAAAACAAAGGAGAGTCCCAGAGGCCTCTGGGATTGCATCCAAGATGGCTGTCTCTGTGTCTCCTGGAGCCATGTGGCCATCAGCTAAGTCCTGCAACTCGTTTGCAACAAGTAGGAATTTGGCACAGACTCTCTGCTTGGTTTGAAACTGGGAGACCTTTAATTCATGCCTCATGATCAAGGTGACCTTCGGCTCTGTCTTCTATGTAGGTGTCTGTTTCCCCTTACCTTCCCACGTCTCCAGGTTTACACTGGAGCCTCTAGGAATGGGCTGGCTCTGGAGCCCTGGGAGCTGGGCCCACTAGGGCTTTGCCATCTCTGTCTCTAGTGA
>NC_034596.1:23041998-23043447 GCF_900095145.1 Mus pahari
GTTGTGTAGGAGACCAGTCCCTTTACAGGGTAGTATCATCCTGGCTGGTCATGGGAGCACCAATTGGACCACCTGAAGGTGGTTTTGGTGTCTGAACCACCCAAGCTGAGGTGTCCCAAATCCCCAGCCACATGGCCTGTTCCAGTGGGTTTGGGGACATGAGGGGTCCGGCATGGCTGTGACATAAAGCAGTGTTGGAGAGAGAAGCTCCCAGGGCTTTTGTGGACAGTGGTTCCCTGAAGTGTCTGTGGGGAGGAGGAAGGAGGCGAGAGCTCTCTGTCTACCAAGTTCCCAGGCCAAGTTGATCGCCGGTTACATCCTTTAAAGTAACAGTATTTATAGGAAGTAGACTGGTAAATGTATGTATGGTTATGAATTTATTTGTGTGTGTGTGTATGTGATGTATACATGTGTGCTCATGTGTGTGTGGAAGCCAGAGGTTGATACTGGGCTTCTCCCTCAATCACCTTCCACCATAAATCTTGAGACAGTCTCTCCCTGAATCTGGAACACACCAACTCTCATCTCAGCTGGTGAGGATGGGCAAACCCCAAGTATCCCCTTTTCTCTGCGTCTTCAGCACTGGGCTTACAGTCCACGATGTCACGCCCAGGTTTTAGTTGTGAACCAAATCCAGGTTTTCCTGAGTGTTGCTAGGCTAATAACCAAATTACTCAAATCATTTTATCCGCAGTAATGGCAGTGAGGTTTGGGGCTNATCCCCCTCATCCACTGTGGACAGAGACTATCACAGTGGGCTGGAGCTCCTCTGCCTTGGCTGGTCATGTGACAGCAAGGTCTGGGGTTACAGTGCTAGTTACTGGGCAGAGCTGGTGGCACACTTAGTTGCTTTGACTTTTGGATCAAATCTGCCTCTGTTGAGCCCCTTACCCTGCCCAGAAGAAAGCAGCGGGTGTGTGTGTGTGTGTGTGGGGGATGCTGCCCTTCTTGCTAGCCTTTGGTGAATACCTAAACCAGCATGGGTACCACTTGGCTTAGCCCAGGATGCCCATGACAGCCCAATATATTCTTCTACAATACTACTACGTGAGCTGTCGTAAGAGCCTTGCTGCTTTCTTGGAGGTCTTCGCTGTCCTTCATATCGTGTGCATCTGTTCCCTTGGCCCCACTCACTGGTGTGTCTGTGTCCATCTGATGGAGGAGGCCCAGTTAGGAGGAGTCAGCCTTGTTAACTTCTGAAGCCTTCTAAGTTGGGAAGACCTTTCATAACGAGGAAGCAGATGGGTCTGAATGAGAGCATGGGAGCGAGGGTGTGAGGCAGCGCTTCCCTCAGGCTCTGCACTCAGGCTGATCCTGGCATCTGCTCCTGCTTTGAGCCAAGACTTGAATCCGGGGATCAAAGGGAGGGGAGATTTGGGTTGGACTACTGTGAAATCCTCTTGTGGGTTAGACACTTCCTGGAATTGGTGAGCTAGAGGGTACTTTCCC
>NC_034596.1:23355895-23399410 GCF_900095145.1 Mus pahari
ACTAATTGAGAAAATGCCTTACAGCTGGATCTCATGGAGGCACTTCCCCAACTGAAGCTCCTTTCTCTGTGATAACTCCAGCTGTGTCAAGTGGACACAAAGCTATCCAGTACAGTTATGAATTTATTTGTGTGTGTGTGTGTGTGTGTGTGTGTGTGTGTGTGTGTGTGTGTGTGTGATGTGTACATGTGTGCTCATGTGTGTGGAATCCAGAGGTTGATACTGGGCTTCGCCTTCAATCACCTTCCCCCATAAATCTTGAGACAGTCTCTCCCTGAATCTGGAACTCACCAACTCTCATCTCAGCTGGTGAGGATGGGCAAACCCCAAGTATCCCCTTGTCTCTTCGTCCTCAGCACTGGGCTTACAGTCCACGATGTCACGCCCAGGTTTTAGTTGTGGACCAAATCCAGGTTTTCCTGAGTGTTGCTAGGCTAGTAACCAAATTACTCAAATCATTTTATCCGCAGTAATGGCAGTGAGGTTTGGGGCTCATCCCCCTCATTCACTGGAGCTCTTCTGCCTTGGCTGGTCATGTGACAGCAGGGTCCGGGGTTACAGTGCTAGTTACTGGGCAGAGCAGGTGGCACACATGGTTGCTTTGATTTTCGGATCAGATCTGCCTCTGTTGAGCCCCTTACCCTGCCCAGACGAAAGCAGGGGTTGGGGGATGCTGCCCTTCTTGCTAGCCTTTGGTGAATGCCTAAACCAGCATGGTACCACTTGGCTTAGCCCAGGATGCCCATGACAGCCCAATAGATTCTTCTACGATGCTACTGCATGAGCTGTCATAAGAGCCATGCTGCTTTCTTGGAGGTCTTCGCTGTCCTTCCCACTGTGTGCATCTGTTCCCTTGGCCCCACTCACTGGTGTNTCTGTGTCCATCTGATGGAGGAGGCCCAGTTAGGAGGAGTCAGCCTTCTTGATAACTTCTGAAGCCTTCTAATTTGGGAAGACCTTTCATAACGAGGAAGCAGATGCGTCTGAATGAGAGCATGGGAGCGAAGATGTGAGGCAGCGCTTCCCTCAGGCTCTGCACTCAGGCTGATCCTGGCATCTGCTCCTGCTTTGAGCCAAGATTTGAAGCCGGGGATCAAGGGGAGGGCAGATTTGGGTTGGATTACTGTGAAATCCTCTTGCCAGGAGAATGGCTCTGTGGGTCAGACACTTCCTGGAATTGGTGAGCTAGAGGGTACTTTCCCAGGCAGCCATTTTTGAGATAGGAATTGTGCCACGTGGCCCAGAATGACAGAGGCTTAGATTTTCCATCTGACTGGAAGATGAAATGTACAGTGGTTTAGTAAATAACTTTTACTGTTTACAAAGACTGTGGTTCTTTTAAAACTGTTTTTTTTATTAGTTTTATTTTTCCCCTTTCAGAGTTCTCTGTCTCTCTCTTTACATTTGTGTGTGTGTGTGTGTGTGCACATGTGCATGTCACGGCATTCTTGTGGAGGTCAGAGGTCAGAGTTCTCACCTTTCACTGTGTGACCCAGGTCATCAGGCCTAGCAGTGAGTTCCTCTCTTCACCTGATGAACCATCTCAGTGGCCCCTGTTCTGTAGACTGTCTGCTGTCTCTCATGTGCATAGTTACAGATTAATATAAAACATTCTTTTAAATATGTACAAGAAGACATCAAGTTAAAGGACGGATCTTTCTGCAAAGCAGTTCAGAAATCCCGTGAGCCACTTCCTGCTTATGTATCTAGACTTAAGTCTTTTTTAAAAAAAAAAATGAAAGCAGGGGCTGGGAAAGTGACTCAGTCAGTAAATGCTTGCCTTCCAAGAACGAGTACCCGAGTTTGGCCTCCTGCACCCATGGAAAAAGCTGTGGGTGTGGTTGTGTGCCTTTGTCATCCCAGTGCTGGGGAAGCAGAAACGAGAGGTACCTGGCCTTCCCTGGCCATCCCTTGTGGCCTAATTGCTGAGCTTCAGGCCGATGGAAGACATTCTCAAAGGTACTCGATGGTATTTCAAAGGATAACACCTGAGGCGTATACACACACACTTTTTAAAAAATAATTATTTATTTACGCTATGTATATGAGTACATTGTAGCTGTCTTCAGACACACAAGAAGAGGTAATCATATCCTGTTGTGAGCCACCATGTAGTTGCTGGGAATTGAACTCAGGACCTCTGGAAGAGCAGTCAGTGCTCTTAACCACTGAGCCATCTCTCCAGCCCCTAATTTTTTTTTTAAGTCAAGTAATTTTGTTTATTTACTGGAAATGATCAGAAAAGTATTTAGAAGCAAGGTGTGAGCAGTCTAGAGAAAGGGGCACACCTGGGCACCCTCCATGCAGATCCAGCCAAAGGATGCAGTCTGTGGAAAAGGGTGGTTGTGGAAATGAGCGACTGCTTCACCATGGTCAGAAAGACCAGAATGAGCTCCTTCCCCTTCCACCTGGGGCAACCCTAGCAGTTCTGGAGCTTCAAATGTGGAAGGACAGTGCCCTCTTCTGGACGGCATAGGGATAGCTCAGCGCGGACCAATGGAGCCCAGCCTGGTCCCATTTCCGAGCACTTGTGAGGCAGCTGCCTGAGCCTGTCTGAAGAGACAAGCTTTACATGGAGGACAGGATCCGAAGGGACCCTTGCTGACCTGGGGAGGACCTGAGCAGATCAGTAAGGACGCTGGCAGGGTCAGGTCAGCAGAGAGGGGCCCGACAGTGCCCAGGGACGGTGAGAAAGATCTGGGGAGAGTTGGTGAGAGAACAAGATAGGGGTGATCTTCAGATCTGTGATTGGATGTGTCCCGGTCTGTTTAGGATGTCCGGTCTTTCTCCCGCTTAGACGGAGTATGTACCCATCTAACCTAGAACTGGCTCTTTGTTACTATGGGGCTAATTCTCTCTGTGTCCAGCTTCTCTTCCATTTGGTCCCCCGTAGAGCTAGAGCACACAGGCTCCACCACATACCCATTTACAACCCAGGGTTGAACAGCGCTCATCGGGGTAGCATGCCCTTGACTGGTGGGGCCTGGTCATTGGAAGGAGTCCTGGTCATCGGATACAAGGGTTTTGAATCTCTGAAACTTCCCATTTAAAAAACAAAAACCTCACTCGCATACTATTTACTGTATGGTGTCCATATGTAAATTCCAAGCCCACAGTGACCTGGGAAGTCAAAAGCACTGAGCATGCTAGACATCTTCAAGCACAGAACCATGAAAGTGGGAATGGAGCATGTTCACCAACCACGCGAAGCTGCACTGTCTGCACTGAGTAACAGTTTGCTATACCGCACCGACTGGGTGTCTCCATTTGCTTAAACCTTAGAGGAAACCCGCTAGACAGTGAACATGGCGCTACTGAACCTATGGGAGGCGGGACAGGGGGTGGGGCTAGGTGGGAAGCCCTCCAGCCTCCTCTTCAAAAAAGAGGATCTGGTATGTGGCTCAAGAGCCACCGACCCCGCTGGGCTTAGTGACATAGTCTATAAAAATTGTCTGTGTGGGTCAGTGGTGCTTCAGACGCTGGTGAAAGGAAACAAACTTGTGACCTCAGTACCTGTCCCTGCTCTCTGGAGTGCCTCGTGACTGCCTGGTGGGAGTGTGGCCACTCAGTTACTGTCTTCTCCCTTCTATAAAGGCTCCCCCAACCCAGCACATTGTCTTCATGGCTTCTGTATGTTTCAACCACATCTCTGTGGCGCCTCCTTCAGTGAGGAATGTGGTAGTGTTTTGTGACTGTTCAGTAGGCCAGCATAATAATTAAAGCCTGTGAAAAACTTTGCTAAGTGCGGTGGCTACTCAAACATGTGGTGAATCCAGATTATAGTTAAATTATGAAAGGCTACCCAGAAAGGAATGTCTGAGACATCACTGGAATTAAATTATTCTCTGAGGACTTGGCCCAATGTGATTCTGTAACCAGACACCTCCAAGAGAAAGAAATGAAGGCATTTTAGAATAAGTGGGCTGCAAGGGAACTCTACTGGAATTTTATAGTCAAGCTATAGATGAGGAGAGCCCAGCTTTTGTTTTAAAAGGACACAGGCTGCTACAGACTATCCTAAAAGGTGACACCAAAGGTACAGGTAGTTCCAGAGTTGTCCACAGCAGCCAAGAGACATTTTACGGTGTCCCAGGAAAATGACACCAGCCATGACAGCCACATTATCCACTGTCCTGGCTGATACCCAGGAGCCACCCTGGGAATAAACAGAGCTTGCATGCTCCTTCTTCTCTGCACACCCTCGCTCACCGCTCTCTAGAAGAGTCCTTCTCTGCCTCTAAATGGCAGCTTTCAGGAGAGTCTCAGTGTCTGTCATGTCAGCATTTGCAAGGCCGGGCCTGGCCAGCTGCTGGAGTTGCCCCTCATGGAGCCTTCTCTTCCTTCACAGGTCTTCATCTCTGTGAACTGCTTGAGCACAGATTTCTCTTCTCAGAAGGGTGTGAAGGGCTTGCCGCTCAACATTCAAATCGACACGTACAGCTATAACAACCGCAGCAACAAGCCGGTTCACCGGGCCTACTGCCAGATAAAGGTCTTCTGCGACAAGGTGAGAGAGCAGCGGGCTCAGGGAAGAGCGCCCGAGGTGGGCCCATCCTTGCACATAGAGCAGCTAACCCCTCGTGGGTGCTTACTGTCTTGCCCTTGCGGGGAAAGCAGCACTGTAGAAGGAACGGGAAACACTGACTATAAAAGATTAAGACGATTCTATGGGGCTTTTTGTGGCTGTTTCTGGTAAAGGATGTGGCCCTGGTCCTGGGCCCAGATCAAGAACTACTGTGTTGACCACCCTCCACCCGACTCACTGCCCTGAAGGCTCTTTGGCAGGCCATCTCCCAGATTTCTATGTTGCAGCTCCTTCTTCCTGGGAAACACACTTTTGCCAGGTGCAGAGCCAAGTCCTGGAGACTCTGGTAGGGCTGTTGTATCTGACCACTGGAGGGCGCCTGGAACCTTCCGGTTCAGAGAGCTTTCTCAACAGCCTGTCAGATTGAATATAGCTGCAGGCCAGGGTCTCCACCCTGTGTAACAGATTTTCACAATTTTTTATGAGATTTTTTTTAAAGATTTATTTATTTATTTTATGTATATGAATACACTGTAGCTGTACAGATGGTTGTGAGCCTTCATGTGGTTGCCAGGAATTGTATTTAGGACCGCTGCTCACTCTAGTCGGCCCTGCTTGCTCTGGTCAACCCCACTTCCTCTGGCCCAAAGATTTATTTATTATTATTAATAAGTACACTGTAGCTGTCTTCAGACACACCAGAAGAGGGCGTCAGATCTCATTATGGATGGTTGTGAGCCACCATGTGGTTGCTGGGATTTGAACTCAAGACCTTTGGAAGAGCAGTCAGTGCGCTTAACCACTGAGCCATCTCTCCAGCCCAAATTTTCACAAAATCAGTGGTTTAAAGCTCAGAGTTACTGGGCCAACATTGAAGGTGTGTGCAGCATTCCTATCGAGACTGTCTCCTCTGCATCTTTAGACCGCCTCTAATTGTTCTGCCTCCTGGTCCCTTGTGATCACCTCCAGCCCCTTGCCATGTAACCTGCTCCTTCTCCAGCCCCAGGATCAGGTGTGGGGATTCCTGGAACCCAGGTGCTTCCCATGGCCCGCACTTGGAAACAGTGAGTCATAACTCATGGGCACCGGTCCCTCTGTCCTAGGCCAGTCTCTTCCCATCTGACCACATTCCTCTGGAGCCCTAACGATCCAGGTGTGTGGCACCAGCCCCTGAAAGGCCAAGAGAATCAGGAGGTGGAGGCCAGCCTGGGCTATACGCAGAGACCTGTCTCAAAGCCAAAGCAGAAACACCGTAGGAGGAGCTGTCAGACGTCTGAGCTCTTTATAACACTAGAGAAATTGCAGCTTTATTCAAACATTTTCCCCACATGTGACATTTCGGTTGCATCGTTCCTGACTAATAATGTCCCTGCGCACCCTTGAGAATGCAGGCACTCATTCTCTGAGTTCCCTGAAGGCTTACTTCTCATAAGGCCTGGGCTCTTTGCTGCCCGCCTGCATCCCTCTACTCTGGTTGGCCAGCTTGCCACACGGCGCCTTTCAGGCACCTTCTCCTGGCTCTCAGGACTCACTTTGTGAGGCTGGTCTCAACTTGTAGTCAGAAACCTGAGGTAAGGCACTTTGGGGTTTCCTTTGGTGTACCCACAGTGTACTTCTTTCCAAAGGAAGTTGCACTTTGTCTCTTTGTCGTGAGCTGCTTAACTGGTAATGCCATTTGATAAATGACAGCTTTTCATCTTTCAGGAGCCGTAGCCACTCAGCACATTCTTAGAGAAAATGAGGGCAAAGTTTGGATTTCTAAAGTTGGAACTTGGGTAGCTGCTTTTTCCTAAGCTTGTATGTCTCCTTGGCCCACCCCTTGTCACATGTAGTTCATGCCCGTTATACAGGCAAGACTGACCTTGAACTCCTGGGCCTCCTGTCTGTTTCCCTGAGCTTAATTAAGGCCTCTGCTGCCTTTTCATTCACTCTCCACAAAAGTCGGTCTCCCTCAGGGTCACAGTCATTTTAGCCCTGACAGGCTGTGGGCCCTTTAGGCTAATGTTTGGGGACAAGCCCTGCTGTGACTGAGCACATTCCCAGCAGGCGATGGTGAGAGAGAGGTCCCAAGAGCTTATGGTCTGATGTCCCCGTACTGTTCCAGCACTTTCTCTAACATCATGCAGTATCTGTGAACTAGGACTGAATCCTTCAGCTTTTCTGCGTGCAAAGTGTCTCACCTTAGGCTCTTGTGCTGGTGTAAGGTCCGGCTGTCCGTTCATCATGGGTGCTGCAGGGACTTGGAGCTGGTACTGCTGACGAGGCTGAGCCACCCAGGTCTATTCTGTGTGTAAGCTCTCCCTGTCTGTAACTCTTTCCAAGGGTTCTCTCTTCCACTGGTGCTAAGGGTTGAATCTGATGAGGCTCCACTTTCTTGAGTTCACTGAGCATTTGTGTGTTTACGGCTGTCATTGGGTCTGGAACATGTCTGCCTGTTGCTTCTTCAGACACGCCCGCTCCTTCCCCTCGGGTTCTCCGGTTGCACCTGTGATACCTTGAGTCTCTCCCATGGCCTGTCGTTCTCGTTGTGGTTTGATTTCTCTTACCTCATTTCAGGTAGTTTCTTCCATTGACCTAGGTTTGCTGACCTGTGGCTGTCCACTGACGAACTGAGCTCCATCCATTGGTGCTTGCATCTCTGACATGGCAGTTCCCATCCCTAAAAGTTCAGGCTGGACCCTTTTTAGGTCATGTCTCTACTTAGCAAGCAAAGGGTTTGTCTTTGCTGTCGGTAGTGATGCTGTTGTTAGTTGATTTGCCTGGTTCCTGTTGTGGTCCTGGGATGCAAACACAGAGCCCTATGCACACTCGGCAGCAGCTGTCCCAATGAGCCACACTCTGAGCCCAGGGGTCGTTTCTCCATAGCCTTTGAACGTATGGGATAAAGTTACATTACTGGCTTAATGTCTGTATCTGGGTTCCCCTCAGTGATTTGATTTCCTCCCTGTTTGGAGACTGCTTGACTGTCTTGCTGGGTACTGAACCTTTTGTATTTTGCCTTGCTGGGACGTAGGTGGTTTTTTTTTTTTTTTTTTTTTTAAACTCCTGGAACTCTTCTTCAGATTCGCCCTGAGACCCCATTAAGTTTCTTGGAAATGGTTTGCTTCGTTCAGATGTCATCTTCTGATCTGATAGGCTTCTCTGCAGCCACGCTGTGTTAGGCTAATTATTCTGCACCCGTGAGCAGGGTTTTCCTGAGAGGAAAGTTTTTCCAGTCCAGTTGGTGAGAACAGACAGTATGTTTATCCTGCACTTTGGACGGTGTTTCTCTTGCTAGGGCGTGTTCTCCTTGGTTTGTAGCAACCTCTGCACCCGAGTACCTGGAAGCTGCCCAGCTCTCAGGGTTGTCTCTCCTTGGTACTTTGTTATCCTGCCTCTTCTTCATAGGACCCCGGAGGCACCAGGGCCTGCAGGTAAAGGGCCTGCCCTGCTCCCTCCCGTTCTGCAGCAGCCATCAGAATGCTTGCTTCCTGAGTCCAGCAAGGTTCCATCATTCCAGAGTAGAGCGTGAGTCTCTCTTGTCAGGAGCTGAGTTCCTTGTTATTCTTGCTGGATACAGCTGATAATACATTTGGTGTAGCTGCCTTTGGGGTGGATGTGTGGTTTCTCTTCTAACTGAAGTTACGGTTAGGTTGTTAGGTGGTTGTTGTTGTTGTTGTTGTTGTTTATTTGTGTGGGGGTGCTCATATGAGAGGCTGCATGTGTGCAGGCATGTGGGGAGACCAGAGTTTGATGTCAGAGAACTCCTTTGTTCATTTTCCACCATATATGTTGAGGCAGAGGCTCTTGTGTACCCAGATCACCAATTTGGCAGCTCTAGCCAGCCACCTTACTCAAAGTATGCACTGTCTCTGGCTTCACTCACTGGGGTTGTAGGCAGAGTTGCAGTGCCCACCCACGGTTACATGGGGTTCGGGGGGTTGAACTCTACTCCTTACCCTTGTCCTGCAAGCACTTTATCCGCTGAGCCATCTCTCCAGCCCCATATACAGCAATTATAAGCAGGCTATGTGTCTACCATGCTGTGCTTTAGCACCTTCTAGGGCAGGCAGGAGGTTTGTGTTCTGCTTTCAAACCTGATCCTTCTCGTGTAATGATGCCAAAGATCAGTGAGAGGCCCTCCACTTCCTCCTTCCTATCAAGAAACCTAAGCAACAGTTCCTACCCGGCTGGGCCACTGCAGAGGCATCCTCATCATGCAGAGACATCATCATTCAACAAAGCAGAATGAATCAGTGCTACATTTTAATGTGTGGAATGCTCTCCCATTTCAGGTCGTGGTTTTACCAGGGAGGTTTTGTGAATATTTTTGTGGGTTCAGTTGCATGACACTGCTACTCACCAGTTGATACGCATGGCACAAATGAGTCCTTTTATCGGACACAGAACACCAAGACATCTCGTGTCATCTTTGTATTTGTGAATGACACCTGATTGTTACTGTCACAGGCACCATGACTTTGGACAGATCCACCCTCTCTGTGATAACATTTGTTACACAGAATATTCTTCACAGTGCCAACTTTCTTTTTTTTTTTTTTTTTTTTTTTTTTTTTTTTTGGTTTTTCGAGACAGGGTTTCTCTGTATAGCCCTGGCTGACCTGGAACTCACTTTGTAGACCAGACTGGCCTCGAACTCAGAAATCCGCCTGCCTCTGCCTCCCAAGTGCTGGGATTAAAGGCATGTGCCACCACGCCCGGCCAACTTTCATTTTTTCTTTCCTGGTTCTTTCCTATGAGGTAGGGGGAAGGCACCCATACCTTGGCAGACATTGTGGTGTGGTAGCATGTTCTCTAAGATTTACCTTTAACCTGTCCTCATCTATTATGAAGAGGAATTTCAGTTTATTTGTATTTAATTAAAATAGATGTTTGCTGGTATTGATTTCATGTAGTTAGAAATGATTTTAAGAAGTTTTAAAAATGTAATTGGACATGTTCATTATCAAAAGGAATTTCCCAAATGACATTTCCGTACAAGCTTATGATGTACTTCAATAAGAGGGATGGGCTTCTAAGAGGATGCGGGTGTGGCAAGCCCATACTGGTGCTCACTGCCATAGAGAAGAGAGCAGAGCAGTTCCCAGAGGATCTAACCAGACTCTTGTCTCCTTTGTCTGCAGGGAGCCGAACGGAAAATTCGGGATGAAGAACGGAAGCAGAGCAAGAGAAAAGGCAAGTGCGCTGACTCCAGTTCCCAGGGAATGCCTAACGGTGGCCTGCTGCGCCCTCCAGAGTGCAGGCTAGACCAGGGGTGGTGCTGACATGCCAAGAGCCCTGAGGTTCTGCTGCTGTGCAGATGAGAGCAGAGCCCGCTCACATTGCAGGCCCGTGTCGTGGGTTATCCCCTGCTCAGGCTTTTTGGATGCTGGTTCTACCTCACTATATAGACCAGGCTGGCCTCCAAGTCATAGAGATAGACCAGCTTCTGACTCCTACATGTTGGGATGAAAGACGTGTACCACCACACCTGACCAACCCATAACTATAATCTCTTGCTGGCTTCTGTGTTTTCTCCCTAGTGTCTGACGTTAAAGTGCAGCTGCTTCCCTCACACAAGCGAACAGACATCACAGTGTTCAAGCCCTTCCTGGATCTCGACACTCAGCCTGTGCTCTTCATTCCTGACGTGCATTTTACCAACCTGCAGCGGGGCAGTCATGTAGGTAACCAGCCTCCCAGGAGAGGCTGCTAGGCTTGGCCAAAAGGAAGCTCTGTGCCATGTTTTCATAAAGTCAGACCACAGTGGCACTTAACCAGTTACTGAGCTCTCTGGGACGGTCAGTCACAGTGGCGTGATGCGCAATGCCGCATCTGTCACCTGGGTTCCCCTTGTATTCTTTCATGTTGTAGCTCATGTAAAAGTGTTGAGAATAGCATCACAATTGGGGTTTGAATCTGTAGTCTGTAAGTTCAGCTTGGGTGACACCTGTGTCACAAGGCCCTCTTCTCATAGTCCCCATCGCTAGATGTCATCAACATGTGCCCTACAGCCATGGCTTAACAACTTGGACTAAATTTTACTATTATCATTATTATTGCTGTTGTTTTGATTTTTCAAGACAGGGTTTCTCTGTGTAACCCTGGCTGTCTTAGACCAGGTTGGACTTGAACTCAGAGATCTGCCTGCTTTGCCGCCCAAGTGCTGGGATTAAAGGCATTTGTCACCCCTCCACCACCACCACCCCCAGCTAACTCATGCTAAATTTAAAAACTAGCTGCACCCTGCTTTGTGGCACAGAAATTTTAAGAGAATATGGCATTTCTTTTTATACCAAGATCAGGTAAATATCACAAAGGAGACCCTGCCATGTGCTCACTGGACAGATTTGTAAGAACTAACGAGTTTTCAGAGGTGTTGCCAACCTGTGATTCTAGAGAGTAGCCTCAGAGAAATGAGGCAAGCTGGAGTCTGTGAAGGAGCCGGGACCAGGGAATGCTGGAGACTTGTTGGTCTCTGCAGTCTCCTGTGGGCTCTTTCACATGCTGTTGCAGAAACAGCCACACACAGTGGGTGGGTGAATGAGTGGGGCATCATCTCACTAGATGCTGAGATCAGCCAGCCACCCTCAGGTTTGGTCCACATTCACAGAGACCAGCCTGGCCCAGCAAAGTGGAAGAAAGCTGTAAAAATCTAGGCATTGAAAGACACGGCAACTGTCTTTTAGAAGGGTTTGGTGTTAGGCTGGTCACATTTAAAGTGATCTGTTTTAGGACTGATTTACTTAAGTTCTGAGATAATCGAATGTGTTTGGATAACAACCTGAATGTGTGCTTGTTTCTAGGTTCTTTCCCTCCCGGCTGAAGAACTGGAAGGTGAAGGGTAAGGTCCCTCTTTGTCTCACTCTGATAAACTCATTTGGTTTTGAGGTCATCTCAAACATACAGAACCACAGAAATGCAATAAGAACCTGCTTTCCCCCTAGCTGTTTAAGCATACATTTCTCAGCCAAGTGTAGGGGCACCTGCCATCCTAGCACTTTGGAAACAGAGGCGGAAGGATGTGCGTTTAAGGCCATCCAGGGCTGCGCAGTGAGTTCCAGGCCAGCATGTTATAGTAAGAACCTCTTTCCAATAAAAGAATAAAGAGCCAATCCAGAGCCCACCACTGCTGAGTACCTGGTACCTGTCTCCTATAAACAAGGACCTGGCCTGTATCCCACAGTGTAGAAGGGAGCTCAGTGGACGCCTTTGCAGACTCTGTCCGGGTCTCACTGGCTGTACAGTAACACCATTAGGCAAGACCAGATCCAATTCAGAGCCTCCCATGGCGGTGTCTCTAACCACCCCAGTCTGAAACAATGTGGTTTTACTTAACCTTCAGGGCATCTTCAGTTGAGGCCTTGCCATGCCCTGCAGTTGTGCACATTGGCACCACCGTCCTCTGACATCTCCTCCCCTTGGCACCCAGCTCAGTTCATCCCGTTCCTGTGACAACGTGACTGAGCCTCTCTGCTTAGATTTCTTCCCTTTTGTTTTGGGTGCTGTGAACACTGTGCTGTACCCTATGAATGTCTCGCTCACCTCCAGACTTGCAGTTTCCTGAGTGTTTATATCGGATAGGACTCCATTTCTCACTTCAAGTTGTGCCCAGTCACAGGAAGTCACTGATGACCCCCGTTACTTTGAGCTATTGTCCCTTGGAGCAGCTCCTGGTCCTTGTCTCTGGTTCCCCATAGGAGAGGTCGTTTGTAGCATCCAGGACGGGACCCTAGATGTCTCTCTGAGGTCTTAGTGCTCTCCTCTGTAAATAGCCTGCCTGCTCCTCTGGGCTGTGTATACAGCAGACCCCTGCTGTTAGAATATCCGCAGAGACCCACCAGGCTCACCCGTCACAGTGGCTTCGGGCTGAATTTCGAAGAACAGAGTTTGCCTTGGCAGTTACATTTTTACCTCACACAGAAGTACATGGAGTTGGATCATCCCGCTGTCAGCCCATCCTTTGCCCTCTCTCACTTCTTCTTGGTGTTTTGGTTTTGCCTTTTGAGACAGGGCTGTACCCTGGCCCAGGCTGCCTAGGACTCACTGTGTGGCCGAGGTTGGACTCCAGCTCATGAGCCCTCTGCCTCGGGCTTCTGAGCACTGGGGCTGCAGGCCCCATGCCTGGCTTTTTTGGTTCTGTTTTTGCTTCCTGCCTCTGACTCTCCCAGTGCACACTGGCTGCCAGCTGTCGTTTATCTCACTACTAGACCTGAGCCACTGCTTCCATTTTTGGTGTTTGAGACATGGCTCCTGCAGACACCTTCACCAAATGCCTGCTGGGAGTGCGGAGCTGACATACACTGGCCCTTTCCAGCCTGTTCTGAATAAGCACTTGCTGCCCTTATTTCCGGACATCTGTTCCTTGGCTCTCACCTCACAGGCCCTCCCCAGCAGTGCCTCAGACCTGTACACTTTCCTCTCAAGCTCCTTGTCCACTCCCCGCTGCTATTTCTGTGGATACCACAGTATGTTAAGGCTGTAGAAGCCACACTGTGGTCTTCTGTCACTCAAGCCCTCGAATACGATGTCCTACCTGTGGCCTTGGGATCCCCTGCAGCACAGACCACACATTTTGATCACAGTTGTCCACCTTGCAGAAATTTCCTCTGAGGTGACATAAAACCCATGATTCCTTAGAGCCAAACAAAGGAGGCCCCTCCCTGCCTCAGCTGCCTCAGTCTGTGGAAGCCTCCATGTTCTCCTCCTGGGTGCTGAGTCAGGAGGAGAGGAGGTCCAGCAGAGGGGGCAGTCCTACATGCCATTTGAGTGGCCTAGGCTGCTACTCCTGAACCCTGCCCTGGCTGTCATCTGGCTTGGACCACATAAAGAATGAACAGAGTCTGAGTCTAAAGTGCAGTGGGTGCTCTAAAGAACTCCCGCTTGTACAGTTAATTGGAGTCGAAACACCTGACCTAACTCTGCTTTGCCTCACCCACAGGTCTGTCTTGAAAAGGGGGCCATTTGGAACCGAAGATGATTTTGGAGTCCCTCCTCCTGCTAAGCTGACTCGGACAGAAGAACCCAAGAGAGGTGCGTTGACTGCCGGAGATGAACGTGGGAATGCTGAGCCAGCCGTGAGCTCATGGACATGGCTGATCTGGCTTTACCACCCTGAGGATGCGGGGAGGCGGCGTTCAGGGGAAGCTGCAGTTAGATCCTAGGGCTCACGCTGTGGTGCTGTCTGTCACTGTCCCTTATGGTACTAGTATCTGGAGTCTGTTTTTCATGTTTGCTCATGTGAATTAACTGTTCTCTCCACCTCCCAAATCACCACAGTGCTGCTCTATGTGCGAAAGGAATCAGAAGAAGTCTTCGACGCCCTGATGCTCAAGACCCCATCTTTGAAGGGCCTGATGGAGGCAGTAAGTAGGAGGCCCTCTGCAGAGCCTCACGGCATCCCGCTGGAGCAGATATACACAGCCCTAGTTCTCTGTCCCGCTGGAGCCTTGGCCTCTTTTCCCAGCCGTGCTCTGCATATGCTTATAGCACTGCCTGCATTTGACCTGCCCTGGCCATCCTCGCTTGACTGCAGGTCTGTCTTGTCCCTTGTGACTGGCCTGGGGTTGGTAGGTGAATCACTCTGTTATATAACACTCTGCCACATTCAGTGAATTTGTGACAGCCCTGGGGGTGGGGTGGGGGAGTTTAACTTTGATATTCTTGATAAAAAGGAAAATTCAAGTAACAAACCACTTAGAAGTTGACAATAGAAAAACCTTAGAAATGCCATTCATAAACAGTTAGCCATGACAGTACCATCTATAATTTCTAAAACTCGGGAAGCCAGAACAGAAACAGAATTAGAGACAAGGCTGTCTCAAAACAAACTCCAGCTCCCAGCCTGCCTCTGCTCCCTCTGTATCTCTGCCAACCATGCCAGACCTCACCCAGAGCACAGCTGAGCAGATGGAGAGGTGTGACCTCCAACCCCAGGAGCTGGCAGAGGCTGCACTCAGCCAAGCCCGTGTCCCTGTGGGGGTGTCAGTAAGAGAAGCACGGGAGGGAAGTGCCTTCGGACTTCCCCTCTGACTTGTCTTGGCCAGAATTCTAGCATCAGTGATGTGCCCTGACATTTTCCAACCATAAACCCTTATAAATCATGGACATTTGAATCTGAAAGTGATGCACAGTTGAACTTGAACTCCAAGTGTCCCTCTGCTCCCTTTGACAACTGTGGTGTGCCGAAGCCTCTTGACAAACCTTTTAAGAACAAACCAACCAAAGCCAAGGCCTCACTGTGTAGGCCAGGCTAGTCTAGAACTTTCTATATAGCCCATTCTGGCCTCAGGCTCCCTGTTGCTGGGATTTCAGACAACCACACTCAGCTTTGTCCAGGTGCCACTGTGGGCACTGGAGCCACCAGAGCAATGACACAGAGCCATAGGGTAGATTGCCTAGCTGGGAAAACAGAAGGAAATAGAATAAGCAGGAAACTCATCGATAAGATTTCAGATACAGAAAGTACAGTGAAGGAGCCTAAGTCAATTGAGGTGACAGTGGGTCCCGGCATCCCTCAAGGGGACCCCTCCTGGATAGAGCAGCCTCAACTCAGTGATCTTCCAGCATTAGCCTCCTGAGTGCTGAGATTACAGGCATGCCCACCAAGTTGGCTTTTGCATTTCTTAAAGATGACCCAAACTTTGGGTTCATACCTGTGTACCGACTCCGTGACTCTCAAGGATGAATGCGTTTCTCAGAGCAGCACCATGAACTGCACAGAGTAAGCATGGTGTGCACTGGCTTGAGTGAGCAAACCTGAAGCAGTACTGGCTCCTGGGTGGAGCAGATGGGGCAGAAGAAATCAAGGCATTTGCACAGGAAACTAGATCCACTCTGTGAACACAGGCCCCTGAATCGCAAAGCCACGCCTCATGGGGTCCTGGCTGTGGATGTTTCTTCCAGTCAGGTGACTTGTTGACATCTGAATTAATTAGGGAGGAAATAGCAGTTCCCTTCCTCTAGGATGTGGTCTGGGTCTTGACCTTCTCATAATGCAGGCATATTACACACACACACACACACACACACACACACACACACACACAGCATGAAGACTGGAGAGATGGCTCAATGCTTAAGAACATTCTTCCAGAGGACCTGAGTTGTGTTCCCAGGAACTGTATGATGGCACACAGCTGTCTGTAATTCCAGGCCCAGGGATCCAGTGCCCCTTCTCTGACTCCCACAGGTACCAGGCATCATGTGGTTCCCTGATACACATATGGACAAAATACATACACATAAATGTAAAATTAGTTAACGCATATACATAGTAAAAAGAAATCTTAAAAAGAAAACAAGGTGAAATGAAAGATGAGAGTAGTCGTGGCAGTCTGTTAAAGCCTTGGCAACAGCATTCTTTCTATTCTCTGTTCTTTTAGATCTCAGACAAGTATGATGTCCCCCATGACAAGATTGGGAAAATATTTAAGAAGTGCAAAAAGGGGTGAGTACTGTCATTGTCCTGTGCACCCTGAAGGCAGTCGTCTGCAGCACGGCTGGGACGTGCTTTCGGTGCCATTCGTCCAGAAGCCTCCAGGGAGGTGCAAGCAGTAAGACTGGGAGACAGAGGAAGAGCCACTCAGGGCCCCACTGTAGCCCAGGCTAACCCTGAACCCATGGCAGTCCTTCTGTTTCAGCCTCCCCAGTGCAGAGTGTGGGTGTGGAACACCATGCCCCCTTTCTTTCCTTTACTAAATCATTTACTCAATATTGATCTTCCTTTGGAGATTAGGGTTTGTTTGTTTTTCAAAGAAAAGACAAATCTGTTTGCCCTTCCTGTGCCTGGCCGCGTGAGGTGAGGTGGCTGCACATTCTGGGGAGTGTGATGGCCCAGACGAAGGATGTCAGGCCCCGCCATCCCCTCCCCAGCCAAGTGCTGGGATGGCACAGTCCATGCCCCTCGTCTAGTTTTTGAGATAGGTGTGAGTGTTTAGAAGTGAGGTATCTGAGGGCTCATCTGTGATCACGTGGTTTGGTGATGTGGAGCTGTGACTCAAATCGCTTTTGTCTGATCCATAGCCTTTCCTTTATTCTTGAGCACCCTACCCTGGGCTGTGTTTTCAGAATACATATATAGAAAATTGCTTCTTGTCTAGAAATTAAATCTTAGTTTATGTATGTATGTATGTATGTATGTATGTATGTATGTATGTATATATGTGTGTCCATGCTACAGGGCACTTGTGGAGGTCAGAGGACAACTTATGGGAACCAGTTCTCTCCTTCTACTGTGTAGGTAGCGAGGATAGAACACAGGTCAGTCACCATGCTAGACTACAAGCACCTTCACCTGCTGAGCCATCTCTCTGGCCCCAGATAAAAGACTATTTTTAGGTCTGTTGGAATTTTCTCGATGAGTCTGACGGGAAGGGTTAAGCTTTAACTACTATGTTTAAACTTTGAGGGTAGCTTGTCAGAAAGCTTCCCATGGAGAGGAGGAGGTCAACTGAATCTCCGCAGTGTAGAACTACAGATACTCTGCAGGTTTATATTTCCATATCGGGTTCCACTTAGTGAACACTCTAGGCCAGGGGTGATCAAGCCAGCAGCGTTTCCTGTCTGTCACCTGCTTCCACCACTGGGGTCCCTTACTCAGTCCCCTCCCTAGCCAGTTCTCTCTGGTCCTGGCCACAGGCACCATGGGGGCTCTCTGTCTTTTGGATGAGGCAGCTGCAGCATGGGAGGGTGTCCCCACAAATCACAGCCAGTCAGTACTCAGCTGATGAGCAAACCCAAGCCTGGCGCCACAGCCAGGGAGGATGGAGGGGACTCACGCCGCTGCCTCTTTCTCCAGGATCCTCGTGAACATGGACGACAATATTGTGAAGCACTACTCCAATGAAGACACCTTCCAGCTGCAGATAGAAGAAGCTGGCGGCTCATACAAGCTCACCCTGACAGAGATTTAAAGAGGCGGGGGTGGGGGGAGGGGAGGCACTCAGCTCCCAGGCATGGGAATTCAGTGGAAGTGTTCCAGCTGAGAAGCCCAGACATCTACCCTGCAGAACCTTAAATATCGGGGAAGGAACCTTTCACGTAGGAAATGGCGCTGTGTATACCATGCTGTGTTGATGTTTTCTTTGGGATAGAAATCCATGTGTTGGTGGCGTTGTTGTTGTTTGAATTTCTGATGTGCTTAGAAAACGAAGCATGAGAACTTTGTACCGGATCTAAGAGACCGTGGGACCCTTTGAGTTACCTGCTCCACTACCTGTCAAAGTCTGCCCGTGTCCATGAGAGTGGCGGGCTACTGGCTGGCGAGAGAGGGGAAGGCAGTAGCTTGTCTTTGAGGATTCTGTGTTCTCGCCCGACCTCAGTCTAACTCTGACTGCCTTGAGGAGTGGGCCCAGCCCTCAGCAATAAAGGGCTAAGCCTTCTCCCTCCACCTCTCCTCCAGTGTTTACTAAATAGGGTGCATTACTTCCCTTGCAACTTCCTTGGACATGTGGACTGCCTTTCTGATGAAGAACTTACATGAGTGATAGTGTGAAGTTAGTTCAGTTAAAGCTGCATTGTATATAAGTGCAATATCTTTTTGAAGGTCTGCCTGTAAATGTGTATATATATGTCTGATATAAATATATAATATATAATTATGGTGTCTGTGTACAGCTAGTGAAGGAGAGCAGGGAGATCTACCTTGAAACCCCTCTTAGAGAAGAGGTTAAGTTATTATTGATAATGTGGACCAAGCAGGTAGAACGCTGTTTTCTCAAACACAAGCAAGTGTTCCCTAGCATAGCAAAAAGCCATCTCGTGTGGCAGAGCCATCTGCTCTTGCGAATGTTGTCACTGTGTGGGTTTCTGCACCCTGAGTGGAGCTAATGGAGGACTGGACTGCAGCTACTATATGAGGTGTGTGTGCAGGTGTCAGCCAGCTGTGCCTATGCAGAGACAGCTGCTGTCATGAGCCAGCGATGCAAACCAAAATGGGCCGATTCTACAAGGCCGTGTTTCAGAGCTTCCAAGCATCAGCTGCCGTGTGTTTTAACTGGAAGGCATTCATGAATTTACATAACTGTGGCAGGGGAATGTTTTGTACACACTTAAATATTTAAAAACAAACTTTACAGTGTAATTTTATAATGAATCCTGTAACAGAAATACAATTGCGGGTTTCTTTAGGTTCAGGGAACTAGAATAGGTCATTTGTATGAGTAGGATTGTTAGCTGTATACGTAGCTTAAAAAGTACTCTAATGAAGTATGTGAACAAAATAGCTGGTTTTCTAAGACACGGGATACGGGTCATATAACAATATTTTCTATTTTGTTTTATGAAATCAGTTTTACTTGTTTTAATTGTATCATTGAACATGTGTTTTAAACCAAAGGGATTGAATTTTATATGTCTATTTCACAAGATGTTGGCTCCTGTCATTCAGTGTAACTCCTTTGCTCATCCTTTGCCTTTGCCTTGACTAACCCGGAACTTGCTATGTAGACCAGACGGCTTCAAACTCCCCGCGTGAAGGGATTGAAGCCATGCCCTCCACTCCCAGCATTGTTTGTAAAGCTCAGACTGACTTTGAATTCATAAACCGCCTGCCTCAGTCCCTCCAGCACTGGAATTACATGCATGCACCACCACATGTAGAATGTGCTTTTAGTGAACATGATGCAACTAATGCAGTCAGCTGGCCTGGAAGAGCTCCTGTGACTTCTGAGCATTTTCCCCCGACTACATCCTTAGGTCCACAGAGCAGCCTGTGCCCACAGCCTGGGCTCCTGGTGGCTCAGTGGCTTAGGTCCAGCATGGAGAGCCCTTCCTCCCAGCCCCCAGGGCAGGTACTGGCTCAACCCCTCACTCTGACTTATGCCCTGGAACCTGGCATTGCCCAAGAGGCAGCCTCCCTCCCCAGCACCAGTTACCTGTTAGGCATTCAAGAAACTTACGATGGTAACTTTTCCTACCTTTAGACAACCCAGGCAGTTTTGAGGCTAAAGCAGAGGGTTTTGTGAAATTTCTAAGCTCAGAAATAAGCCTGGGTAGGACTTGGACCAGGTGGCTCGGTAGATAAGAGCTATCTAGTGAACAGCGATGGCTAAAGCAGAGATACCTGAGAGAATGGCTCAGGGAAAGGTGGTTTCAAGGAGCAAGAGACACCAGTGGGAGGGCATCGCAGACGAAGGCTGAGTGGGTCTCTGCACACGAACAACTAGCTGGGTCCTGGAAGTGTTGAAAGGGTATTCGGTGTTCTTCATTTCTCTGGTTCCATGTGCTCCAGGAAAGAACTGTGTGACTATCATCCCATGTTGGTGACATTCGCATCCCACCTGAAGTCACCAGCAGAGCAGACAGGCTTTGATCACTGACATCTGCCTCCTGGGGGTTAAACCTGGTGCTCAGTGGGGATCCCAGGCCATGACAGGTCTCCTCTGTCTTAAACACATGACTCCTGATCCTGAACTCTTAAGCACATGACCCCCTGGTCCCAAACTCCTGTATATACTACACGCTTCAAATCTCTGAATCAAATACAAATGTAACATAAAAAAAAAAAAATCCAGTTAGCTACCAGAATGAGCATCACAGCTCTATGAGAAGGTGACTGGAGTTTAGATACCCACCTCCAAGTCCTCCAAGAAGACCACTGAGAAGGTCCTATGGGATCAGAGTTCCTGGAGTGAGCTCTTCAATGGGATTAGAGCTAAGGATGCGCCTGACTGCACCGCATGGTCACAGCAGTGAACACTGGAGGCACGACTGAGTGGGGATGTATACAGTCTCGCCACTGGACACTCAGGTGACAGAGCAGAGTGGCTATACACAAGCCAAGAAATAGAATGATGTTCATCTGGTCTTAAGAGATGATGGAGAAGATGTGTTCTGGGATCCAGAGACCTAGAGCGGGTGCCATGGAGACCCAGAGCTCTTAGGTCTGGACTGGCAGGAGCCATGCCTTCTGTAGCAGCCGAACCACTGGCTGGATATCAGATGCAGAGCCTCATCCCCTGGTTGATTTACAGCCATCCTGGATGACATGTGTTAATGTAAGGAGATTGCTTGGGGGACACAGGACTGTACCTTGGAATGAGGACATGTGAGAAGGTTGACTAAGCTAGAGAGATGTGGCTTCCCCATCCCCAGTGGCCCTGGCCTCCCCGCCCATGGTGGTTATCCTGCCTTCAACAAAGTATTCAGTGGTGGGAATGGAGGTTATGCATTGGCTCAGCAGCAGCCTTTCTGCTCTCCAATGCTCATGTAGCACTCATGTACACACACATGCATACACAGAATTTTTTAAATAAATTAAAATCCTTTGAAAAGAAATGAAAACCAAACTTTTGTTCCTATTTGTGATGCTGCGCCCTGCTGACGCCATAGGTCTCAGATGCAAAGCCAAAAGTGCTTCTTTCTACGAAGACACACAGGGGTCCATTGAGCTGGGCGGGAAAGCTACCGCCTTGCATTTTACTCAGACAGCCTATGGGTGGGACCACCCACACTTCGGGCAGTGGTGCTTCCCCTCTCCACTAATACTCTTTGAAAATGTCCTCACAGACACACCTAGATGTGATTCACCTCATCAATGCTTTAGGTGGTCCTTCACCCAATCAGGTTGACAAAGTTAATCAATACTCTTCAGGAGGAAAAGGGTTTTCTGTACATTGTGAGTTAGAGTGGTGTTCCCGTGGAGGCAGGACGTGGGAGTTTTGACTGCTCTTGCAGCATCGGGCTGTGAGAACCTGCCAGACCCCGCTCTGGGTTTGGGAAAGCGCAGTCTGAGATCCCTGGGGAACTGCCGGAGACTGGCATGTGGGTCCCCAGGCCGCACAGAGACCAGACGCAACAGGTTCTAGTTCATGGGCATCACTGATGCACGAAGAACTGACGTAGAAGAACTGAGAACAGAGTGTGGGGCCCATGGGCTGGGCTGTAGCCGGGGCCAAAGGGAAAAGGGAAGGAGGAGAGCTGGGCTGGTTCCAGCAGGGGAGGGGAGGAGAGCATCCTTGGCTTGCTCTGGCAGGGCAGGCGACTTGACTTGGTGGAGACTGTGGTTGAGAAAGCTGAGAGGTCTCCTGCAGGAGATCAGACATTGGTGGCTCTTTAGAGGACCTGCTGCATTGTTCCCCACAACTGTCCCAATGAGAAGAGGCAGTCCATGGTTTTAAAACATTCATTGTCATGGCAGAGAGTTGTGAGACCATACCCTCCATTCTCAGGGCGGGCCTGAGGTTAAATACCTTTTGCAGGGAGGAGTGTCTGGGAAGGAGAGCTTAATTGGCTAAGCCCATTAGGGTTTTAGGCACCTTACTTAAGTGGAGATCTGGCTTGAGGCTATGTGACCCATAGTCACGTCCTCTACCTACGGAGGGGCTTAGGGTGTTGCCCTTACATGACCGATGGCCACAGAATTATGGAGAGCTGAGGGCTCGTGTCAGGCGCCTGGTGTCTAGGAGCGTGGTAAACGCCTTTTGTCCCTTGCAGAGTTATCTGCTGGGTCTCCAGGGTTTAAACCTAGCTCAACCAGAAAATGGGCTGCCTTTCACGGTCCCACAGTATATAGCTCAGTCCAAGCAAATACAGAACACATAGAAGGTAGTTTATATATAAATGGCAGCTATCACCTATAACCAGTCACAAACTGAGGACTGTGATAGCCATAATTCCTCATCGTTATAAATAAAGCTATGCATAGATCCACATCTGATGAAAATCTGTTTTCTCTCCTTGCTTACTCCCATACTATATGTAATGTAAGATGTAGTGACTTGTATTGGTATTTGAGAATCGCACTTTGACAACATTGTACTTTAAGGTATGGATTTTTTTTTTTTTTTTGAGACAGGGTTTCTCTGTGTAGCCCTGGCTGTCCTGGAACTCACTTTGTAGACCAGGCTGGCCTCGAACTCAGAAATCTGCCTGCCTCTGCCTCCCGAGTACTGGGATTAAAGGCGTGTGCCACCACACCCGGCTAAGGTATGGATTATTAAGAGAGTATACATGGCTCAAAGATGTCACCTTCTCCTGGGGGAGGGGATTAGGCAGTCTCTTGGCTGTGTGAGAAGAGGCATGTCTTGTTTGGAGATGAAGTGTGGCCTAAGGTGATGAGTGTGGTTACTAAATTGGCAAAGGGTGGGCAGGGGCTAAGATTTCCCAGGGATCTGGCAAAACATCACATCCAGCAGCCCCTGACATTTCTAGAAGAGATGAGCATTGGGGATATGGAGGCAGACTTGTGATCCCAGCACTTGAGAGGGGAAGACAAGGGGTCAACAGTTCAAGGTCGTCCTTGGTACACGGTGAGTTCAAGGCCAGTCTAGGTACGTGTGGCCTTAACTAAAATACAATGAGAGAGTCACATCCCACATAGTAGTGTTTGAATAAGTGGACCAATTTAGGCTTGCACCATCCAGCCCTCTGGAATCAGAGGTAGGTTAGAGGTAGATTAGTAAAGGAAGGACAGATCCACTCTTTCCTCTTGGGCTGGTGTATCTGCCTCTCTTCCTGCCCTCAGATATCCCTGCTCTGGGTTCTCAGGCCTTCAAACCCAGACCAACACTGACACCATTGCTCTGCCTTTCCCACCTCCCCAAACCCAGGCTGAGACCAAACTAGCCCCCCTGGGTCTCCAATGAACTTCTCTGTCTGGGTAAGCAAATGAACTTCTCTGTCTGGATAATTTTGTGGTCCCCACCCTTACTCCCCTTTACATGTATTTGTATGCATTAAAGAGACAATGGGAGATAACTATATATGGTTGTATGGAGATGAACAGGACTGTCCTCTGTAGAGAGAATATCTTATGTATTGTGTGGATGCATCACATGAAGAACAAAAGGTGAGACATCCGGGAGGCAAAGAGAGTTCTGGGGTAGTGCCAGGCACAGGAGTCATCCGGGAAGATGTGACAGATGTATGGCACCTGAGCACAGGTAACCAGCCGCGTGGCAGAATGTAGGTTAAAATAAGTGGGTCATTTTAGTTATGATTGTAGTCAAAAAAGAGCCTAGCTACTAAGGTATTTGTAAATATGTTTTGAGTCTGAGTATTATTTCTGGATGCATGGGACTGGGGGAAGAATCAGAATTAACTTCCACAGTCCTCTGTGTAGAGGGAATCTCTTATAAGCATCAGCTGTCTATAAAAAAAAAAAAGCCTATGGTCAATGAACTGAGACAGGAAATAGGAGGTGGGACACTGGCAGGAAGAGAGGATTGTGGGAAATAGTAAGAGAATAAAGGGAGATTCTAGAGGCATGCTGAGGAAGATGCGGGTGAGGACAAAGGAGAGGTGACTAACCATTGGAAGACAGGATAGTTTGAATGGGTTAAATATGTTATGAGCTAGTCAGGAAATGAGCCAAAGTTTATGGCTGAGGCACTTAATAATAAAGAATTAGTCTCAGAGGTGTCATTCTGGGATCAGGGTGTGGAAAAGGAAAAATAGAATTTTTCTTTTTACACCTCTGCAACAGTCAACAAACAATCACCCAGCTGGGCTTACTATTCCCCTTCAGTGATGCGTAGGGAGGTCGCAGGACCCTCACCCTTACCCCATATCATGTGGCCTCGGGGAGGAGCTAGAGTATACATTTAGGGGAGGAGACTAAGAGGGGGGCTTCATCTGTACAGCTGTGGAAAAGCCATCTTTATCCCTGCTGACTGAAGACTTTCAAGTGTGGCGTCATGTGGAAGGAGTACCCTCACTCCTGTAAGTTGCCCCTCACCGATGCTCTGTAAGGAAGCCCAATAAACTCAAGTGAACTTTGGTGGACTCATACCTTGCTCTGTGACTGGTGGCCTTAGGAGGGAGGGTAGCCATTGTTTGTATCTTCCCTGTGGTCCCCCCTGTGGAATGACATTTTAGTGATGGGATTGTCTACACTTGTGTAGCTTGTCTACCTATCAATTGACCTGTTACTGATATCTATCATCTATCAAATCTCTCCTTGATCTATCAGTTCAATAGCTCCTACTCATTCTGTTTGCCTGGAGCACTGGAAGTCACAGAGATCTCATGTCCAGTTGAACAACCCACCTGCCTACTTCCTAGCCTAGACTGTGTAGGGGTGACCCTGTGCACAAGGTAAATGCTGCACGTGCTTAGGCTACTTGGGGCTTGGCACCGCTTACCAGTAGAAGCCCTGTTCTCCACAGCCCTCATGTGGCTGCCTGGAGCCTCGGGACCCCTCTTTTCTGTAGTTTACTGTGCCAACAGGCTGGATTCTTCTCTAGCCTCACCCCCCATATCTGTGTTATACCAGGAAGAGAATAGACTTTTGGCTCTGTCAGTGCAGATGGAGTATGTGCTGTACCCAGCAGCCTGCGCTGATGCTGTTACCAGGGACCAGCACGGCGCACTTCATCTTCATGGCTGCTAATGAGAAGGCTAAGCAAACATCCTGCAGGCCATGACTCCAGAGGATAGCGGTGCTCTTGGGACCAGAAGTCTCTATCCAGGAAGTCTCCAGGGGGAGAGAGAAAAGCCTGCGCCTATTATCAGCTCTGCCGTAGAGTCTAGAAACAGTGTGGTTGGACAACGTCATCTCCATCCCCAGGGGCCTTATTTGTCACCCAACCACAGACAGAGCTGTCATCACTTCACCATCTGCTGAGCCTTCCTGTGAAGACACAATGTCCTTCTCGGTGTCTATCCTCTAACAGTTGCGGGCTCCTTTCCCATTGTTAGTCTCTGGAAGCCCAGCCTTCAAACAGCGCATGCGCGTGCGTAGCCCACTAAACATTGCAAAGCATCCCTCTCTGCCTCTCATCACTATGGCTACTGACATAGCTCCGTGGGCACCAGGCTAGCTGTTGAGAGGACTTAGGGGCCTCTCCAGCCTGTCTCTCAACCTAGCAGCCATGTTCAGGCAGCTTTCAAAGGGTGAATAGTTAGGAGGAACGTGCCAAGCAGCTCTGGGCATCCAGACAGGCTGCTGGGGAGGCTGGGGAGGTGGCCTCGTTGGTAAAGTACTTCTTTACCTTGTAGTATGAGGACCTGAGTTTGTCTAATTAGCCGTATATCTGGGATCAGTTTCTACTGTTTCCAACCTGTGTGTGGGCCACGTGTTCTCATTTCTTTTCATGTTTTGTCTGTTTTTGTTTTTTGTTTTTTTCTTCATACTGGGCCTTTTTGAAAGCAACACAGTGTGGTGCCTCTGGAATGAGATTCCTCCCTTCCTCAGTGTGCCATGTCTGTTCTGAGCTTTCCACACTCCCTGTGCTGGCTCTTGCTCACCAGCTCAGTAGTAGCAGGCTTCAGACTTAGACAGTGAAGCCTCCTGGGCTTTAAGGGCACTGTGGAAGATGAACACAAGCCACAGACAGCCCTGCCCAGCCTTCCATTTCCCCTTGCTCAGGGCTTGAAGGGCAGCTAGAGGTCCCTAGCTAGAGCTAGGACCCAGGGCCTCCCAGGGTCCTTTCCTGACCATGAGCCTTTGTGAATGTGCATGGGTTTCTAGGTTCCCAGAACCACGGTGGAGCTTTGCAAAGCACCTATGCCCCTTTCATTGTCCAGTTTTCCCTTTTTAGCTTCTATTTACATGTGAACATGGTGTGCATGTGGGTATGTTTAAATGTATAGGGGAAAACATGTGAGGGTGGTACATATGTACTTGTGGCTTTGTTATAGAAGCCAGAAGTTGCTATCATATTTGTCTATTGATTGCTCCCTACCTTGTGTATTAGAGCAAAGTCTCTCACTTGAATCTAGAGCTTTCTGGTTTCAGTAGTAGTAGCTAGACAGCATGTGCCATAGATCCCCCCATCTCTTCCTCCTAAGATGTGGGATTACAGCAGGTTCCTACACCCACCCAGCAGTTACATGGGTGTTGGGTATCTGAACTCTGGTCTTCAAGCTTGTAGAAAAAACGCTTTTACTCACTGAACCATCTCTCTGGTGCCCCTCTTTTAAGCTTTCTTCTTCTTCTTCTTCTTCTTCTTCTTCTTCTTCTTCTTCTTCTTCTTCTTCTTCTTCTTCTTCTTCTTCTTCTTTTTGGTTTTTCGAGACAGGGTTTCTCTGTATAGCCCTGGCTGTCCTAGAACTCACTTTGTAGACAAGGCTGACCTCAAATTCAGAAATCCACCTACCTCTGCCTCCCATGTGCTGGGATTAAAGGCGTGCGCCACCACACCCGGCTCTTTTAAGCTTCTTGGTTAATCTAGAGTATGCTCTGTTACATACCCATGAAAATAAGGCCACTTTGACATATTTTTTAACCAAAGCTCCCTGGGGAATACCAGTTGAGCTTCAGCTTTGGGGATGGGGTTTCCAGAGAAACACCAACAGGTTAAATGATAACCCCATCCTAGCCTGTCCTCACTCTGAGCCGAAGGAGACAACAAATTACTATACAGCCATAAAGAGAGGAACAAAGACCTGATACCACATAGTCTCCGATGGACCTCAAGAGTTAAGTCAGACCCACAAGGGAATGCATTGAAGAGTCCCATTCATATAGAATCCTAGGAAATGCAAACCAATCTACTGTTACAGAAAGACCTGTAGCTGCCAGAGACAGTTCATCCTGAATGGATGCATAATTCCAGGAAAAGACAAAGCTCATTAAAGTTGGTCAAATGGCATCGCTTAGTAAGTGCAGTTTTAGTACCTAATTATGTAACTTCAGTTAAGCTACCTTTTGCTAATTCTTGGTTTTGTTTTATTTTGCTTGAGGTGGAGTCTCATTGTATAGTCCTGGACCTCCTGGAAATCAGCGTAGAGCAGACTGATCTCAAACTCGACAGAGATCTGCCTGTCTCTGCCTCACTATGCTGGGTTTAAAGGTGTGTCCAGCAAGTTAAAGTGTTTGGAAGTTGGGTCTACTACCTACTAACAACTGACTCCCACCCTCTACTCCACCGCAGTACTCACAACTCCAGCCTCCCTCATCCTCAGAATATCCTGGCTAACCCTCGCCTGCCTCTGGGTCTTTTCCATGGAAAAGTTGGCCCAGCCAGTATCTTCTACCATAAACCCTTTCCTTCTCCCTGGCCAGCACTATCTACTCCATGTCCACTCATCTGAAACCTCAGAACTAGGGCCCAGGCCCAACCCCATGCTCTCCCAAGACCCCATTCATCCTTGTACCAGAATCTTCTATATCATGGCAGTGTAGGAGGGCTGGGCTTTCTTTTCTAGATTCCAAGAAGTACTTTGGGAGAGCCTGCCAACTTCAGGAAACTCAGCCCATGTGGAAACAACCAGTCACTGAGGGCTTGCCATCGTGTGGTGTAACCACGGCCCCTGAGATGAGGGTACCTTGGCCTGGTGGGGCAGAGGTGATACGAGAGGACAGGAGGCCTCCTGGTCTACTTTCCTTTCTGTTGCTGTGATTAAACAACAACAACAAACAAAACCACTCTGACCAAAAAGCCACTTGGAAGTGGAAAGGCTTCGTTTCATCTGCCAGGTCACAGTCCATCCCTGAGGGAAGTCAAGGTAGAAACTCAAGCCAGAGGTTGACAGAACCGGTGGAGTAATAGTGTTGCTGGCTCACCCACAGGTTCATGCTTAGCTAGCTTTATTATACAGCCCAGGACCACCCTGAGTGGGCTGGGCTCTCTTACATCGATTAGTATGTCACAGACATACCCAAAGACCAAACAGTTGGCTTAAGATTCTCTTCTCAAACAACTCTAGGCTGTGCTAAGTGGACAACTAAAGGTAACTAGAACGCCTTATAACTAGGTCATAAGGTGGTCACCCAGTGACCTGTTTCCAACTTAGCGTATGGACATACCACCGCAGGCCCCTGGCCACAGCCTGTTTGGACAGGCCCAGCTGGGCCTGAGGGATAGAGGAAGCGTTTGTATCTTCCATCTGCATCTCTGAGAGCTTCTGCTTCCAGGTAAGGAGTACTGGAGCTCAGCTGAAGTTCTGGGAGGCTGCACACCCATAGCAATCCTGTCCAGGCAGCCAGATCTTCTGTTCTGCCTCCCAGAACATAGCAGCAACCTCATCATGTTCCCCACTAGCACAGTCAGCCTGGAGGAGCCCCATCCAGGCAGGGAGAAAGAGGGGCTCTCCACCACACATGGGTCAGCCTGCCTGTCGGTCCAGAGACCAGCTAACCTGCCAGGGCTAGCTACACCTTTCTCAGTAGCTGACAGCCTGGCCAGGAGCTAGCCTGTGAGTGTCTGGGCCAACTGGCTAGTGGCTGCCCTTATCCATACTGGCCTCGGTGCACAGCTGGAAGACACATGACCTTTCTCCTACTTCCAGCTCTGGCCTCCAGATGACTCCAGGCCTCTGAAGTTTGCAGATAGCACATGTTCCTGGCACAGAGGCCCCCCCAACCCATTCCTGCTCCTGGCTCTGGGCTGGCAGGCCGTACTCGAGAGCAGAGCACAGCAGGCAAGGTCCACTTGCAGGGCAAGAGTGACCTGCAGGTCTGCGCAGTGTCTGAGCCAGGCACATGTCCTACCTGCAAGGGACCTCAGAAGCCCTCCGCTCTAAGCTCTACCCTAACACAGCTGCTTTCTACCCCTAGGCAGTCTTGAGGTGAGGGAAAAGCTCTGTCCAGATGTTATTACCAGGGCCTCAGGCTAATGACACTGTATTTGTGGCTCTATACTCACTGCAGGACCCACCTGAGACTCTAGACTCTAGTCTCTGCTTAGGCACCAAAGCAACTGTCCCCCACTCGTGCCTTCATCAGCAAGGGCTTCTGGTGGGGACAGGAATGCGTCATTTCTTTCTTTCTTTTTTTAAAGAAGGTCATCGGCAGAAACCAGTCCATACATAGCTAGGGGGTGACTCTGTTAGTAAAGCATTTGCTTCACAACCAGGAGGGCCTAGACTGGGATTCCCAGCACCCACGGAAAAAATGGTTGCAGGTATGCAAATCTATAATCCTAGAACTAGGAGGTTGGAGACAGGAGGGTCCCCAGCATGCACTGACCAGACAGTCTAGCTAAATTGATGAGCTCCGGATGCAGTGAGAGACCTTACCTCAAAACAACAACAAGACGACTAGGGAGATGGCTCAGCGGGGAAAGGTCCTTGCTGCACAAGCCTGGCTACCTGAGCTCAACCACAGAACTCTGCAAAGGTGGCAGGAGAGAGCAAAGTGTTAAAATATTCCTCTGACCTCCACGTGTGCACCATACCATGCACACACACACACACACACACACACACACATTCACACTCACACACATATTCACACACACATTCACACACACATTCACACTCACACACACATTCACACACATTCATACTCACACACACACATTCACACTCACACACTCACACACACACACACACAAAATGAGAATCATAATAAACTAAAAATAATAAATAAAAATCACAAAAAAATTTAAATGAGTTAGAGAATTAAGGAAGATAACTTCAACCTCTAGTCTCCACTCACTCATGTGTATACATGAATGGAAAGACACACAGACAGATACACAGACATGGGAAGAGAGAGAGAGAAAGAGAGAGCGGAGTAGAAGGGAACTAACTCTCCCCCCAACCGGAGTCTGCAGATCTATTGTGTGAGAGCCTAGTGGTACCACGGAGATGTCATAACAGGATAATGGCATAGGGGTGGCACAGTGATATGATGAGGATGTGCTGATGACAGGGTAAGAGAACCCCAGTCAGACACAGCCACCCCTTCCCCATCACCCCGCTGCTCAGAGGCAGTTCTCAGCAAGCAACCCAGGGAGTGCTGTCTCAGGGGCTCCCCACGGGCCTTCCTGACCTCCGCTCCTGGGCACCAGGGCCTTTCCAGGCTGGGGCTCCTGGGCTTTCCTTCAGTGTTAGTCCACCAGCAGCTGTCCCTCTTGAGATGCCCCACTACCATCCAGCCCAGGAGGGGAGCTTAAGCACCAGCTTGAGAGATTACCTTAGAAGGCTTCTGATCTAAGACCTTGCTACACCCAAGAGGAGGCTTCAAAGCTCAAGGGCTCAGGGCAATGCAAGGGGGATGCATTGCTAGAGGTATCCTGTACGTCCAAAATCACATGGGGCCGGGCTGCCTGAAATCTGCCCCTTCCTGCTGGCCATGTGGCTGGGGAGTCGCCACCCTGCTTGTGAGCTACAGTTTCTGCAGTTTGACAGTGACACGGAGATTCAACCTCAAGGATTCGTATGAAGATGGATCTGGTGCCTGTAATCCCAGCACCTGGAAGGTGGACACAGGAAAGAGCAATAAATTAGTTCAAGGTTGACTTTCCCAGGTAGTGAGATCAAGGCCAGCCTGGGCCATATGAGACCCTGTGTTAAAAACCATTAGGGCTCGGAGGGTAGAGTGACAGTCCAACATGCATGAGGCCCTGAGTTTGACCCCAGAACTGCATAAACGGGGCATGGTAGCACATGCCTGAAGTGTCAGCACTTGGGAAGTAGAGACAAAAAGAATTAGAATTTCAAAGTCAGTCTTCGCTACATAGCTAGTCTGAGGCCAACCTGGGATATATAAGACCCTGTCACAAAAAACCAAACCAGAACAACAACAAAAAAAATAATTTAATAAATCAACCTAATTTTTTTCAAAAATTTATTTATTCATTTATTTAATGTATGATATTGCTGTAGCTATCTTCAGACACACCAGAAGAGGGCGTCAGATCCCATTACAGATGGTTGTAAGCCACTATGTGGTTGCTGGGAATTAAACTCAGGAACTCAGGTCCTCTTCACCACTGAGCCATCTCTCCGGCCCCCTCTCCCAATTTTCAATAAATAAATTATTCTAATATATATAAAACATAGAATAAATAGAACATGAGGGTAATCAATATACAAATTAGATTTGTGATGAGAAATTTATGCAATTTCAAAGTAAATGCATAAATACTAAATACTTACAATTTCATTTTCATTATAAAAAACCCACTTTGCAGTAGAGAAGCCTAGCAGAAGTGCCTGACGTCAGGGGCCAGAATGAACATTGGGTCAAAAGAAAAACCAACCTAAGACCATCCCATCTGTGATCCAGCCAGACTGAATATACCCATCACCGAAGCAATACACTTTGTTAAAGGCAAAGAATTTATATGCAAGAGAGCTGAGCCTGAGCCTGCAGGTGAGACCCCTGCTCCTCCTCTCAGAGTGTAATTAGCATCCGGGGCTGTTGATAGGGTAAGGAGGCAGGGTGGTCTGAGGCTTAGAGGTAGGTGGTGAGCAGGATATTATCAGTCGCCCATGCATGTGGGTCCTGGCTAGTTTTATGTCAACTTGATACAACCTAGAATCACTGGAGAGGAGGGAGCCTCAATTGAGAAAATGTCCCTTTAAGGTCAGACTGCATGCAAGCCTGTAGGGCATTTTCTTAAACAGTGATTGACGTGGGAGGGCCCAGTCCTATTGTGGGTGGGGCCATCCCTGCACTGGTGGTCCTGGGTTCTATAAGAAAGCAGGCTGAACAAACCATGAGGAGCAAGTCAGTAAGTATCTCCTACCTCCAGGTTCCTGCTCTGTTTGGGTTTCTATCCTGATTTCCTTCAGTGATGGATGTGGAAGAGTAAGCCAAATAAACCCTTTCTCCCCAACTTGCTTTTAGTCTTGGTGTTTCATCATAACCTTAAATAAGACAATAGTCTAAAATGATGGGGAAAGTATGCCAGCAAGAGGATGGCATGGATGGTCACATTGCCTCTTAGGGTCAGAAGGGAAGGAGAGATGAACGCCGGCGCTCACCTTGCTTTTTTTTTTTTTTAAGATTTATTTATTTATTATATGTAAGTACACTGTAGCTGTCTTCAGACGCTCCAGAAGAGGGCGTCAGATCTTGTTACGGATGGTTATGAGCCGCCATGTGGTTGCTGGGATTTGAACTTCCGACCTTCGGAAGAGCAGTCGGGTGCTCTTACCCACTGAGCCATCTCACCAGCCCCCTCACCTTGCTTTTTATTCAGTCTGGGCCCCACATTCACCTAGCTCATTGTACTAGCTCCACACAGGGTCTGTTCTCCACAGTCATGCCCCCTATGGTATGAATGGCTAAGCCAGAATATGAGTTTCAGGCTCACACTTGCAGGGGACCCCCATCCTGACTGATGTCTGTCCCAAGCTAACCTCGCTGTGAGCATGAGAGACCCAGGCTAGGCTGAGGAAAGGAAGGCTGGATGAAAACCTTATTGAGCCGGGCGTGGTGGCACACGCCTTTAATCCCAGCACTCAGGAGGCAGAGGCAGGCGGATTTCTGAGTTCGAGACCAGCCTGGTCTACAGAGTGAGTTCCAGGACAGCCAGGGCTACACAGAGAAACCCTGTCTCAAAAAAGACAAAAAAAAGAAAGGAAGGAAGAAAGAAAGAAAGAAAGAAAGAAAGAAAGAAAGAAAGAAAGAAAGAAAGAAATGAAAACCTTATTGAGGACTTGTCATCCACAGAGACCCCCAGTAGTGTGGTCACCCCCTTCAGAGAGCCAGTTATTCAAAATCAGACCAGCTGAGGGGTACATAGACCAGGGTGTAGACCTTCCTCAACCTCTCAGGACACCACCATGTTGGGAATTAGTTCTAATGCTTTGTCTTAATTCGGCTTCCAAAGCTGCTTCCAAACCTGAGGGTCCCTGACCCCAGCTGGCTTCTATAATAAAGAATTGCTGGACAGCCAATGGCTGGGCAGAAAGATGGAGGCAGGACTTTTAGATTGGGTAGGCAAGGGACAGAGAAAGAGAGGAAGGAGAGTCACCATGATGGGGAAGCAGAAAGATGAAACTCAAAGGCTTGCCGGCATGTGAGAATCTGGGAAAGTGGCCCTAGGGACTACTTGCCCTATTTGGTCTGAGGTAACAGATGAAATATAGATTTTAAAAGATGTTAACTCAGAAATACCAGAGGGTAGTGTTTGCTAGCCACAGGGGAAATTTACAAGTGCCCAACCATTGAGCTAGCCAAAACATATCAGAATTAGCTGGCATGTGTGTGTGTGTGTGTGTGTGTGTGTGTGTGTGTGTGTGCCTGTATGTATGTATGTATGTATGTATGTATGTATGTATGTATGTATGTCTTTCATTTGAGAACCCAGAGAGCTCTCTACTAGGAGCACAGGGAGCCAAAGCAATTTGACTAATTCACCACTACACTACCAGGTGGCCATGCCACTGGCATTTAAACAAGTGTCCCCATGGGACAGGAACAATGTCTCATCTATAACCAGAGTCAGCAGTTTCCTTGTAAGGCCACTGTGGGCACCCAGTTAGTGGTTGTGAGGGAGTTCAAGAGGAATCTTTATTATAGGACACACCCAGGGATGAGCACACACAACTCCGAGAGACCTGCTTCTACAGGCTCTAATACCCCACACAGTCGAGACCTGCTTCCTCTTCCCTCCCACAATAAGCTGCTGCACAGACAGCCCCCCCATGACTGCACCTATCATTTCATGATCGTCCACACACACACACCATTGCTGAATTTGAATGGCGTTCGTGTGTATTTACTTAAGTGTCAGGAATTGTGACAGGTAGGGGGGTCTACCCCTGACCTACATCCCTTGTCTCTATTTACTTTTTAGTTTGACACAGGAACTCAACAAGTTGTGCAGACTGGCCTCAAACCTGGGATCTTCTGCTTCTGCCTCCCTCACAGTAAGATTCAGGGTTGAGGGGACGGCATCTCTGCCTCCTCGGCCTGAAGAATTCCCTTGGACTTTTAGGGACCTTGCCTGACTCTGGTGTTTGTGGACTATTGGGGCTTTTTTTTTTTAATCTTTTTTTTTTTTTAATTGTACATGTATGGGTGTTTTGCCTGCACATCTGAGTACCATGTTTGTGCCTAATGCATGCAGAGTCCAGAAGAGGGCATCAGGTTGCCTGGAACTGGAACGGACAGTTGTGAGGCACCATGTAGGTACTGGGACTAAAACCTGGGTCTTACAGAAGAGCAGCCAGTGCTCTTAAGCAATGAGCCACCTCTCCAGCCCTGGATTTGTGACGTTGACACAGAAAAGAATCTCAGGACTGGCTGGTTTATGATAGAGGGGGGGTGATGGCTTTGTTGAAGATACTTTGAGGGTTAAGAGGAAGAAAGTCACTCACAAAGAAAGGCACACATGGGGTGGGATTGTGTGCTTCCTAGGGAGTAGGGGAAAGCAAGGCAGGAGAATGGGCTCCTTCGAGACAGAGTGGGGGAGGCTAAGACACACCCAAGTGTGGATACGGGCTCCTCAATAGAGAGTTAATTGTCTCAGCATTAGCCATATACTCCTTTTTGGTGGCTCTCAAACTACATGTCAAAGGTTGCTAAGATAGCCTTTCCCCTTTTCTTTCCACCAGAGAGAAATGTGAGGTGATTCTGCAGATGGCTTGGATGGAATTATAATCTGATAACATAAAGCCAGGACCCACTAGGGTTGCACAAGCGCAGAGGTCCTTTCTATGAAATGGGACTTTCTGGCAAGATTCCTAGAAAATGGCAGGGTTGCAGCTCAGAAGGGAGGCAGGCATGAAGCAGCTGAGTTGTGCAGAAAGTCTACTGACAAAGGCTTCATCTGCATTCCAGAGTGAGGGGCTTCTCTCGCCATTTCAGTGTCTCCAAGATCCTCCTTACCTTCATGTCCTGCCTCTGGATTGCAGGAGCAAGTCCCTCTGCCTGCCACTTTACTCTGCAGGTTCTGTTGGTTTATTTCCTTTCGTGGCTCTGATCTGAGCCTGCCAATGGGCCCTGTAAGTAAAGGAAAGACTTTGTAGTCAGAACAGGACAAACCTGGGTTGGGGCTTCTCGAAAGCCTCTTGTTTCCTTGGTGACATCCTCAGAGGTTGTTTGGATGAAGGGGACAATACAGTGACATACTGTAAATGCCACACACAGGCTCTTGTGAGCAGCTGAACAAAACTGAGATGAATGTGGTGTCCCAGTTCCCCTTGTAGACCTCACTGTTTAGAAGAGTGTGTGTGTTTGTGTGTGTGTGTGTGTGTGTGTGTGTGTGTATGAATGACAACAAATTTGTCAACCTGCTTAACACAAGTGGACTCCTGTGACATTAGACATTAAAAATCTTCTTTCAAACATCTCCATATTTTAAAAAATATACATGACAAAACCGACTGTCGGTCATGTCAATGATTTATTGGTGAGGTCAGCACAGTCAGTCACCAGGAAAATGCAAATTCATGTCCCCGTGAGAAGCGTCCTCTCCCCGCCAGGACAGGAAAAAGGAGGCAGAACTGTAAGAGGCAGAAAGGTAAGAGGCAGAGCCGCAGAGCCGCCTTTGCTACTGAGAAGCAACATGGTGGAACTGCTTTGAAAACCCAGTGTGCTGAACAAAACCCAAAACTACACAGGAGAGCGTGTAGACTGTGTGTCTGTGTCCCTGGGGACTTATGTAGTGGCAAAAGGCAGATCAATGGGTGGGAAAGCCGCAAACTGGAAGAGCCAGGGACTGACTGCAAAGTGACACAGACAACGTGACAAATGGGCCTTGACCCCACCTTCACCTGCTGGGTAGTCAAGGGACCCCTCCTTTAAGGCCTCATGCTCTGGACTTCCTCACCCCCCACTTTCTGTATTGTATTGTATTGTTTGTTTGTTTGTTTTGATTTTTCGAGACAGGGTTTCTCTGTATAGCCCTGGCTGTCCTGGAACTCACTTTGTAGACCAGGCTGGCCTTGAACTCAGAAATCTGCCTACCTCTGCCTCCCGAGTGCTGGGATTAAAGGTGTGCGCCACCATGCCCAGCTCTACTTTCTGTCTTTTTTTTTTTTTTAAAGATTTATTTATTTATTATATGTAAGTACACTGTAGCTGTCTTCAGACACTCCAGAAAAAGGCATCAGATCTTGTTACGGATGGTTATGAGCCACCATGTGGTTGCTGGGATTTGAACTCAGGACCTTCGGAAGAGCAGCTGGTGCTCTTAACCCACTGAGCCATCTCTCCAGCCCCCACTTTCTGTCTTTTTAAGATGGAGTTTCATGTAACCCAGGCTAGCCTCAAACTTCCTGAACTCCTGATCCCCTAACCCAGTGGCTCTCAACCTTCCCAAGGCTGCAGCCCTTTAGTACAGTTCCTCGCATTGTGGTGACCCCCCAACCATAAATGATTTTTGTTGCTGCTTCATAATTATAATATACATATCTGATATGTGACCCCCTTGGGGTTGAGACCAAAAGGTCTAGCTTCTTCCTCCCACTCCTAGGGGGTCACAGGTGTGTCCCTCAGGTTACTCGAGGCCCTCTGTTCCTTCCTACTCCCCCAAGGCTCCTCACATGCAAGCACACCCCTTTGTCTTCTTTTCCTCCTGTAATGCTCTACTCAGACCTGGCTAGAAAATGGGGTTCTAACCCTAGGGACTGGTAGTACGGAGTGGTCTCCCGTCTGCCTCAGGCACCTCTCCCTGTCCAGCCCACTGTCAGATCACTGTAGACTGTCTCCACCCTGGACAGTGCCCTCTGGGAAGGCAGCCAGAGCTGTCTGTCTGCAGTACCCTAGGCCCCGCTCAGGCCTTCTGGACGTGACTGAAATGAATAGCCAAGGACCTTGGCCACTTTCTGCAGAATCAGGTCATTTAACTCTTCCACACTGTCTAAATGAGATGATACACAAATGGGGAAATCTTAGGGATAAATGCTCACACCAAGGCCATGTTCAGTCAGGACCACTAGGCTGTCTGGAGTCCCCTCAAAACTTTCTAGAGAGTAGAGACGTTGCTTGAAACCACCTGAGCTGTTCTAGCCCCATTTCTGCCACTCTAGAAAAGGAGCCTGACTCTGCAGGCCACCTCTTCCAACTGCACTGTTGCTGAGGTAACCACCCTGGGTGTGTCCCTCTTCAGGGGGGAAGTGGTGGCCAGGCCCACCCATTAGGCTAGGAGGGGTTTTCCCAGGAAGAAGCAAGGCCTTTGGAGGGATGTCCTATGTAATCAAGAGTTCCACCTGTCTCCACCCCGGGGAAAGCACCAGCCCCCTCCCTTCCTTCCCAAGACAGTACTTTGTAAACCAGAGCCAGGAAGCCAGGCAGCTGGGAACTTGAATGGCCTCCAACCCGTGCTTTGACATAGCTAAATGGGACTAAATGGGAAAGTGTGGTCAAGTCCCAACGGAGCTCTAGGACCTGACTGGAGGACAGAATGCTCTGGAAGATATCCCGAGACCTAGCTGAGGTGACCCACCCAGCCACCCACCCAGAGTGTTAACTGAGTGGTGCCATTTCCTCTAGCAAGGTTCCTGAATGTCTCCCACCACTGTCAAGGTCTCCACAGGTCCCTGTGTGCCCAAATGACCGAGACATCCACCCATGTCATCCAGCTGGCCCCTTCTCATCCAGGCCAAAAACACTAAGCTGCTCCCCTCTGGTTCCTCACAAGCCATTTTCAGCACAAAGGTACAACTAAGCAAAAAAATTAAAATAATAACATAGTCCATGGATACTTTGGCAGCCTGTGAGGACAGTATTAGTGAAGATATCGTCTCAATTCTGAAAATAATTTAGCTAGAGAAGTTTCTGGGCAAACAGGATTCACAATGTCTATAAAGAGTAGGGAGTCTAGAGAGCAATGAGTTTGGGCCTGGACAAGAGCCCTGGGATGCAGAGTGGCCTGCTGGATTCATACACATTAGAGTATACTATATGTATGATTAAGAAAATTCTGAGCCAGGTGGTGGTGGCGCACGCCTTTAATCCCAGCACTTGGGAGGCAGAAGCAGGTGGATTTCTGAGTTCCAGGCCAGCCTGGTCTACAAAGTGAGTTCCAGGACAGCCAAAAAAAAAAAAAAAAAAAAAAAAAAGAAAGAAAGAAAGAAAATTCTGAACAAAACCACATAGATGTGCATGTGTATGTGGGCCTATGTTTGTGTGTGCCTGTGTGTTTCTGCAAGTAGAAAACACCTGGGACCTGTGGTCTGTCCCAGGGGAACACAAGAACCTGGTGTCTGTGCCACTCGTGAGGTGAAGCCCTGGTCCCTCTGCTGTGACTTCAGGAGCAGAGACTGTGGGAGTGGGGGACTGTGAGGGTGGGGTTGAGGGACTCGGGGACTCAGGTCTTCCATGCAAGAAGCTCAACCTACAGTCCAATTGGGGCTCCCCAAGCCCCACGTGCTGCTCTCAGCCTGTCTTAGTTAGGGTTTTACTGCTGTGAACAGACACCATGGCCAAGGCAACTCTTATAAGGACATCATTTCATTGGGGCTGGCTTACTGGTTCAGAGGTTCAGTCCATTATCATTAAGGTGGGAACATGGCAACATCCAGACAGGCATGGTGCAGGAGGAGCTGAGAGTTCTACATCGTCATCTGAAGGCTGCTAGTGGAAGACTGACTTCCAGGCAACTAGAATGAGGGTCTTATAGCCCATACGCTCAGTGACACACCTACTCCAACAGGGCCACACCTTCTAATTGTGCCACTCCCTGGGCTGAGAATATACAAACCATCACACAGCCCCATTCATGGTGGATTTTGGCAGGACCTTGGACTAACTGAGACTCTTGGGACAGAAAAGGGAGGCTCCATTCAAGAATCGAGAGAGTCAGCAGTTAGGGTAGAGCATAGAGAGAGGAGAAACCTTCTTTTAATGGAGTTTTGTATATTTCTGTTTTCTATTAAGAGGACAAACTGCTTTTTTTTTTTAAAGATTTATTTATTTATTTATTTCATGTATGTGGGTACACTGTCACTGTCTTCAGACAGACCAGAAGAAGGCATTGGATCCCATTACAGATGGTTGTGAGCCACCATGTGGTTTCTGGGATTTGAACTCAGGACCTCTAGGAAGAGCAGTCAGTGCTCTTAACCACTGAGCCATTTCTCCAGCCCCGACAAACTGCTTTTATTCTCTGTAATCATTTAAATTATTTTATTCAGTGACTCAGTTACATTTTCAATTGTGTCAACTATAAAAATTCTTGAAGGATTTGAGGGGTTGGAAGTAGGTGAGGATGGGGAGTGGGTGTTGAAACAGAGTCTCGCTCTGTAGCCTTGCTGGTCTGGAACTCTCTGTAGACCAGTCAGCATGCAAGCAAGTCTTGACCATGCAGTGATCCTCCTGCCTCTGCCTCTTGAGTGCTGATATTAAAGAAATGTGCCATTATATCCAGGTTATTGTTATTATTATTATTATTATTACTATTATTACTATTATTATTATTATTATTATTATTATTATTAACCAGGCTATCCTGGAATCTGTGATAATTCTCCTGCATCTGTTCTCTAAGTGCTGGAATTGCAGATGCTAATTAAGTATCTACATAGGGGACCCAAACTCCTATCTTCAAACCCGTTGACAGTACACGGTGGTGTAGCCCAGTGACTTGGTAGGCAAGGATGAGCAGGAGGCAGAGGCCAGGGCTTCCAACCCCTTTCTTTACTGGCAGTGATAGGGCTCGGGCAAGTACCTCTCCTCTCCTCTCCTCTTCTACCCCCTCTTCATCAGATGATTCCACTCTGAAGGTCAGCTGGCCAGAGACATCACTGGCCACATGACTCCCCCATTCACCCCACTCTGGGGCACTCTGCACTGCTAGTGTAGGCCTGGGGGAACCAAAGAGCCTCAGTTAAGTGTGTCTCTACCTGAAGGCTCCAAGGGCAGGAACAGCTTACCCTATACCTGGCCCCGCTGCCTACTGACCCTAGGGCTCCCTCTGGCCCTGCCTGTCCTCGTCATGCCTTTGCCCAATCCTGCTGCCCTGATTCTAGGGCTCATCCCCGGTGCCTTTTTAGGTACATTAGAGACATGCCCTTCTAGTCTGCTGCTCCCCCACGATCACCCCCAAAGGCCTGGGGTGCTGACAATGGTGAAGACAGATGTAAACAGTCCAGTCTTGTGTGGCTCCAAATCTCCTCCCATAACCCCAGGAGTTCGTGGAGAATTCAACATTTGGTGTTACCTGCTCTCAGCCATTGATTGCTCTGATACTATCCGAGAAGACCTGGGTCCCGTGCCAGCCCCAGGATCCCAGTGCCTGTAGGGTTAGCTGGAGCACTTATGCTCTCCTTCTCCCTTCCCACCTTCTCAGGGTGGGGCTCAGCATCACAGTCCAGCAGTACTGGCCTTGTCACTTACATATTCTGTAGATCTATGGGCTGGCCGCAGAGCAGACAGCTGAGATCAGAGGTTCTCCTTGGGATCAGAGTCAGCCTGACCCCAGTGCTCCCTCCTAATATGGGGGACCAAGTGCAGCGGGTGGGGGTATTTCCTGCTGAGGCCGCCACTCTCACCACGGTTAGCTCCTAAGTGACTTCCATGCTTCCTCCCAATGCCGGAGCGCACCAAGGGTCTTTGCTGCTGCCACCAAGCTAAGACAGGGTTCATCCCGAAGAAGAGGAATGTGGAGGAGACTCCCTCTCCTGGGCCCTTGGCCAGCCTTTGAGCTGCCCACTCAGAAAGTTCAAGGGCAGTGTGCTCCCCTTATTTGCTGAGCCAGTCTAAGTACCAGACTGGAGAGCACATTGGCTGAGTGACAGCCTCGGGACTTCTGAGGCACAGCTAGGGGCAGATCTGAGAGCCAGCTTTGCGGAGGTGGAGAGCCTTCCCAAGCCTGCTGGACCGTGTCACTGGTAAGATAGTTGTCTCTTTGTTATCCATGGGGAACTGGCTCCAGGACTCTCAGTAAACCCAAGCCCATGGATGCTCACGTTTCTCACATCAGAACGGCATATAGTGTTGGCACAGAACCACACACAGACTTCCATATGCTTCAAATCGTCTCTAGATGGTTTATATTCCGAATGGGTCATGAATTCTGTGCGGGCTAGTTTTATGTCAACTTGACAAAAGCTAGAGTCATCTGAAAGGAGGAAACCTCAATAGAGAAAAATGCCTCTGGCTGTAGGGCATTTTCTTAATTAGTGATTGATGGTGGGTGGTGCCATCCATGGGTTGGTGGCCCTAGGTTCCATAAGAAAGCAAGCTGAGCAAGCCATGAGGAGTAAGCCAGTAAGCAGCACCCCTCCATGGCCTCTGCATCAGTTCCTGTCTCCTGGTTCCTGCCCTGTTTAGGTTTCTGTCCTGACTCCATTCAGTGATGAACTGTGATGTGAAGTGTAAGACAAAAAACCCTTTCCTCCCCAACTTGCTTTTGGTCATGGTGTTTCATCATAGCAATAGTAACCCTAACTAGGACAAATTCTATGTGAGTAATTGCTAACATATTGTCTAGGGAATAAATGACAAGAAAAAACAATCTCTGTGCGTGTTCATCATAGACATACCTTTTTATTTTACTAAATGTGTTTTTCTGTGGTTGGTTGAATCTACATAACATCTAGAACCTACAGATATGGAGGTATGCCTGAAATGTGCCTTGTGACTCTGAAAGTAAAGCAGGCAGGCAGTTTCCTTAACTGGGAATCCATGCTTCCTGAGGTTTGAATGTGCTTGGCCCAGGGAGTGGCACTATTAGGGGGTGTGGCCTTGTTGGAATAGGTGTGGTTTTGTTGGATGAAGTGTATCACCTTCCTGCTAGCTTCCTGGAAGTCAGTCTTCTCCTAGTGGCCTTCAGATGAAGATGTAGAAGACCTCTCAGCTCCTCCTGTGCCACGCCTGCCTGGCCACTGCCATGCTTTGTGCCATGATGAGAACGACTGAACCTCAGAACCTATAAGCCAGCCCCAATTAAATATTGTTCTAATAAGAGTTGCCTTGGAGCTGGGTGTGGTGGCACACGCCTTTAATCCCAGCACTCGGGAGACAGAGGCAAGCAGATTTCTGAGTTCAAGGCCAGCCTGGTCTACAAAGTGAGTTCCAGGACAGCCTGGGCCATACAGAGAAACCCTGTCTCAAAAAACCAAAAAAAAAAAAAAAAGAGTTGCCTTGGTCATGGTGTCTCTTCGCAGCAATGGAAACCCTAAGACACTTCCCAATACCGTCTTCCTGAATCTTTCCAGTGCAAGGCCCTGGTTGCCTGTGAGACCTACAGTGTCCCTTTAAGCACCCAGATCCTGCCACACCCATGAGTTCCCTCATGCCTACTCCTTGAGATCAACTTGCCACGGAGGCTCTGTTCTTACACTTTCATATTCACACATGCACAAATTACATATGGGTGTGTACTCACCCACACATACACACACACACCGCTACCTGGAGAATTTGTTCTGGTTCATCTCTTATAATGCGTTATTGTTGTAAATATCATTAGTACAGGGCCTTGACCACTCTGCACTAAACTACATTCCCAGAGCACTCCAAATCATTTTAAAAACAAACAAAAGCAACAACAAAGCCTTTTAATTTAGCAACAATTGTAGATTCACTGCAAAGCTGCAAGCACAGTGTAGTCCCTCATTCTTCCACACAGCCCTGCCCCAAAGTTGACATCTTATGAAACGATGCACATTCATCACAGTACAGTCAAGCCAGCACAGATGTCACCAATTCTCCACTTTTGTTCTTTCCATTTCCAGAGCCAGAGCAGGACCCTAATATGTCTTTTAGCAGGCCCATCTGAGAGACTTCTTCAATCCTTTTAGGGTCTCATAGCCATAGCCCTTTGGGAGAGCCTGGATGAAGCTTTTTGTATCGTCCCTCCTCTCGATGCTGTGTGATAGTTCTTGCAGCGTAAGATTCTGCACATCGCTTTGCCATGTTGGTACAGGTTGTCACTGAGTGTAGCCACCATCACTGAGAAAAATGGCATCTGCTAGGTTTCTGCCTCCCCTTCCTTGGGTCTGAAACATACTCCCAAGAAAGAAGACAGAAGGTCCTCTCCCTGACAAGGTCATCACTAAGTGTCACATATTGGCCTTCTCTCCCATTTCCCTATTTATGTGCACGTCCCTAATCTCCCCTTCACAACCTTCACTGAATCTCCTGCCTACAAGGGGCTAAGTTAACTCACTGTGAGGACTGGTTCTGATACACTGAGGAAATCAAAACCAACATTTTGCATCATATCCCTGATGTAAAATGACATATTTGTTCCCCACCCTCCTGCTAGGTATCAAACCTACGGTCCTGTATATGTAATAGCAACCTTTCAAACACTGAGTTACATCCCTGGCCCTTACAGTAACTTGCACATAAGCTGTGTACCAACCATCAACTTAAAATACACTGTCCAAAGCCAGGTGTGGTGGCGCATGCCTTTAATCCCAGCACTTGGGAGGCAGAGGCAGGCGGATTTCTGAGTTCGAGGCCAGCCTGGTCTACAAAGTGAGTTCCAGGACAG
>NC_034596.1:23399421-23400295 GCF_900095145.1 Mus pahari
AGCACTGACTGCTCTTCCAGAGGTCCTGAGTTCAAATCCCAGCAACCACATGGTGGCTCACAACCATATGTAATGTGATTTGACACCCTTTTCTGGTATGTCTGAAGACAGTAATAGTGTACTCACATTAAAAACAAAACAAAACAAAAAAAAAGCCTTGTGCTATTTCCAGTTCAATCACTCTGTTTAATGGTTCAATTAAGATATGAGGTCTCAGCTCTGGTTTCCTGCTCCAATCATCATGCTGTACTGCTGTTATGGTCCGCAGACCTCTAGAACTGTAAACTCTTTAAGAAAATACACGGTCCAGATGCTTTACTATCCCTAATACAATGAAAGGGATCTGTCAGAAATTGCTATACTGTACTGCGTAGGAAATAATGCCAAGAAAAGACCTGTACAAGGTCTTTATCATCTCCATTTTTAAAACATATATACATATATGGGTATTTTGACTACATGTATGTCTGTGCACCACATATATATAGTGCCCACGGAGGCCAGAAGACAGTGTCATACTCCTTGGGACTAGAGTCACAGACGGTTGTGAGCTACCCTGTGGGTGCTGTGAATCAAACCAGGTCCCTGGAGGAGCAGCCAGTGCTCCTAACAGTTGAGCCATCTCCCTCATCCCAACCTCCTTTCACGTGTACATTTCCCACCTGAGGTTGAGTGAGTCCACAATACAGAACCTGGGGACAGAGCAGGCTGATGACTCTGTGTGTTATTCCACATGTCAAGACCTCAGCAGTGTTCCTCCTTGTCACAGGGATGATGTTCCTTCCCAGCTACCTATCTGTAGAATCCACGTTGGACGCCAAATGTAGTGTTCCTGCCTGCACGCAGACCGGCGCCTTGTCTGCATGGGCAGAAC